>NW_022436987.1:11159602-11171858 GCF_009761245.1 Sapajus apella
TCGTGATCCACCCGCCTCAGCCTCCCAAAGTGCCGGGATTACAAGCAGTGACTTTTAACACTACACAGATTGCAGTGCTCAGATCCCTCTGCAAAATCGTAACTTGGAAAATATTTCAATGTTTTCCTGTTTTTTGCTTTTCCCTGCTTCCTATTTTTGCCCCTGGCCTGTCCAGTCTCCCAAATTGTGGTACTCTAAGGCTATCTTATGACTATGCAAACTATGCCCAGGAGGTCACTCTACTTAATTAGAAAGTCAATGAAAAACAACAACAAACCAACTTTGCATATGAAAACAGTCTCACCTTTGCTTTCACCACCACCACTAAAGTGCTGGAAAGGGAGTGTATTCTTACCTAGATTGATAATATCTGAGTTAATACCCGAGTAATGTACAGGAAATACGGTAATATAAACCACAAATGTCCCACAAATACATGTGAGGGTTTCGCCTATTCTGTCTTTTAGAAGTGACTGTGCCATATAAACTTATGTGGAATTCATTGAAGCATCCATATGAATACTACACAAAAAGATGTTTTCAACAAATATTTCTTGAATATTTTGATAGAAAATCTCTCAATATTACTTTTTTTTTTCATTTAAAGCTGACAACTTACCTATTACTTGAATTTATAATCCAGGTTTGAGTTAAGCTTAGATTCCAAATTTTAAGAAAGCATTAGAGGCTACAAAGTCAAAAGAACATTTAGAAAGTGTCCCTGAACTTGGCTTCTGAAACAAACTGGTTAAGGAATTGTTGCCACGGTAGAAATACCTATGATTGTATGTGTGTGTGTATAAATTCAAAAATTTAAAAATGGAAATTGTATGTTTGGAAAACACTTTTAAACAGATAAGAAAACTTTTAAAGCATACTATAAATTGTTTTCAAAAGGTATGCTATTAATCTGTGTTCTGAAGTCTACAATTCACTTTGTTATAATTAATTTTAAAAATCTGCATATCATATGATTTCATACAGCTCCATTCATCATTAAGTGTAAAAAACCAAGTATTTCATTCTTAAATAGCCAGTAGTGTGCAACAGAATCCAGAACTTGGAATGGCTCATAATTCTATGAGGCAGCTTCTTCTTTTAATAGCAAAGGAGTCATTTGTGAATTCAGCATATGATTTTTCATGAAGAGCAGTTGGAAGAAGCCTAGACCTACAGCTAAGTACCTGGAGACGGCTTTCCAGCTGACCTAAGAGTCTTTAATTGCCAGCAACAATAGTCCCAAATGACAGTTACTGAAAGGCCAAGAGATCAACAGCACCACAGTAGGCTTCAAGGGATAAGGTCCCTGTACTCCAGGAGAGACTGCTCGTACAACTCTCCTACAAGGCTCAAATTGGTTAATTCATCCTTCATCTCCGTTTGCGTAAAGGCAAACTTTCAGTTAGATTAAAGATGGTTAATCTGCAGAGAGAAAATAGAAATGGCCAAGGCAAATACCTCCTTAGAAAGATGTAATTTGAATGATTTAAAGAGAAGACAAAATGGAGTTTTTCCAGGTGGGTTGGAAAGAAGGCCAGTTTCACCATCATAGCCTCTGGCAATGGTCCTGAACTAATCCTGGAGAGGCCCCTTCCTGCGTAAATTCCAAGGGATATCAGAGTGAATGAGTGAGTGCTTGGTGCATACATAAAGTTCTCCCTAAGGGGAACTCTGGTTAATTCTATAATGTGCCTAGTAATCATTTATTTATGTATTAATTCAATAAATACTTCTGACACGTTTCATATATACCTGGCATTTTGATGGAGTATACAAAGATAAATAACACATGTACTTTGTTTTTAAGGAATTTGGTCCAAATGGGAGAAGACATATAAATTAAAAATTACAAATGATGCTAACAGAGGTAATTTTAAAATACCATTAGAGCAGGGAAAAGAAGCAACTAACACAATTGGTGTGGACAGAGATGAATATTAGGGAGGCTTCAGAGTTGAAGTGGTGCTTAAGCAGCATCTTAAAAAAGAAGTAAGCATGGGAAGAAATGCCAGATATAGGTGATGGGGAGGAAGGCAGCAAATCACACTGCCACGTGTGTAACTATGCAACAATCTTGCATGTTCTTCACATGTACCCCAAAACCTAAAATACAATAAAATAAATTTAAAAAAAAAGAAGTAAGAATTTACCAGCAGGTATGAATGAATGTGAAACTATTTCAGGCTAGAAAATCAGTGTGAGTAAAGGCACGGAGTTATAACAACAGCAAAGGACATTTTAGGGAATAAAAACCAGTGAGCTATGGCTCGGGTTTATGTTAAAAAAAAGAGAGGGGGAGTACTAAGAGATGAAATTAGAAAAGTAAATAGGGACCAGATTTGCTAAGCACCTTGAATGACAAGTTAAGAAGTCTTTAAGGTTTTTAAGCAGAAGAATAACATGGAAGAAATATGTTCTAGAAGAGATCAAAATGGAAAACTAAATGAGAAATTACCACTAAATAGTCTCAATGATTATCAGTGAATTAATAAAGAATAGAGAAAAATAAAGTGACTACCTCTTCAAAGGTCTATGAAAACTTACATTTTGTCAGACAGAATTAATGTGATATATGCAAAATATTGGCATAAAAGATTCTATTACAAACTCCAGTTCTGGTAAGGGCAGAATAGCTCATATCAGACCAATCCTACAACAGACAATAAATATAAACTCTGAACAAAATATGAAAAAAAAAACCATAGATATTAAAGATACCTGAGAGCTACCAAAATTAAGCAGAAACTGAAGTGGATTCCATTTTAGATTGAAAGGCATTTTGCTAAATTAAATTCTGTTTTCATAGTTTTTCCCATGAAGATGCTTCCTGGTCTTCTTAGCATGGAGTGGCTAGAATCCAAATAGAAAGTCAATCTAGTTGGCTTAATGTGTCAGCAGAGTGTGAACTTACAGGTGGCTGCTGACACCTGAGCTTGCCATGTATTTGGAAGACTCAAATGAACCCAATAAAAAACAGAGCTGTGTATCTGGAAAATCTGAAAAGACATTTCAGCTGATGCCCTTTGCAAGGAAAACACAATTTGAATCTGAATCCTATCAAGTTAGAAGGAACTCATAAATACCTGGGGCTTCCCACTGACACTCCAGAGGGGCAACTCCTTAGGAATAAATTCTATATGTCAGGAGTAAGAATTTGCCTTAAGACTAAAAGCAAAATTAAAAAACACTCTCCCCCCAATAGTGTAAAAACTGAGATTCCACAAGTTTAATGCATGCAGAAGGTAACTTAACTGCTTCTTATCCTCCTAAGTAAAATTTTTCAGAGGAAGATAATAAAATACTGAGTATCTACAGTTGATCATCCACAACATACAATATATGATAAAAAATTATAAGTTGTACAAACAACCAGGAAAATGTGACTCAGAGACCAAAATAATTTAAAAGAAAAATACTGGCTGAAAATTACCTGAATTTGGTGAGAAACATCAACTAAGAAGTTTAAGACATTCAGTGAATGCAGGGCAAATAAATAAAAAGAATACCACACCTAGAAACTAGTTAAAGTACTGAAAACCAAAGACAAAGAGAAGATTCCAGAGAAAAGGGACATATTACTTACAGGGAGACAAAAATATAAATAAGGGCTGATTATTCACTAGAAACAATGCAAAGAAAACCACACCTAGAAAGTAGTTAAACTACTGAAAACCAAAGATAGAGAAAATTTCAGAAAAAGGGACATATTACTTACAGGAAAACAAAAATATGAACAAGGGCTGATTATTCACTAGAAACAATGAAGACTAGCAGACTATGGAACATCTTTATAATGCTAAAAAGAGAAATACAGTAAGAGTTTTATCCAGTGAACATATGTTTCAAAAATTAATGTGAAATATATTCTCAAATGAATAAAAGCTAAGACAATGAGTTACCAGCAACAAACACCAAAAGAGACATTCAAGGGAAGTATTCAGGAGTGAAAGAAAGAACACTCGACAAAAACCAGATACACAGAAAGAAAGGAGGAACATCAAAAATGATATGTGACCATTTTTTCTTCTCTGGATTTCACTAATAAATAGCTAATTGTTTAATGTTTTTGGTAAGGAGCTATTTAATACAAAATACAACATTGTATCATGGGATTTATAGCATATAAAGAGATGAAATATGGAACAACAATAGTATGTTAGCACAAAGGATGAAGGTATAAGCAGAATTAGATTGTTAAAGCTTGTTTTATTTTGCATGCAGTGGTAAAATTTTAACTGTAAGGATATTTGGTTAAGATTTCATAGTGACTCCTTAGAAAAACCAATTTTAAAAAATACAAAGAGGCCATGTGAGGTATTTCATGCCTGTAATTTCAGCACTTTGGGAGGCTGAGGTGGGAGGATCGCTTGAGGCCAAGAGTTCAAGACCAGCCTGGACAACATAGTGAGATTCTGTCTCTACAAAAGGTTAAAAATTAAGCTAGGTGTGGTGGCATGCACCTGTAGTTCTAGCTACTCAGGAGGCTGAGATGGGAGGACTGCTTGAGCCCAGGAGGTTGAGGCTGGGCCACTGCACTCCAGCATGGGTGACAGAACAAGACGTTGACTCAAATCAAAAACAAACAAACAAAAAAATTTTAAAATACAAAGAAGTATAGTTAAAAAAATCCAACAGAGTAATTCAAACAAAAGACTTAAAAAGAGATTCAATGAACACAAAGAAAGACAGGAGAGAGGAGAAATAGAAGGTGAAAAACAAAGGGAACAAACACAAGTAGAGAAAAAAATACTAACGTGTAAGACCTAAGCCCAACAAATGCAATCATCATATTAAACAGAAATTAATCAAATTAATTAAAAGTCAGCGATTTTTCTGAATGGATAAACAGTAAGAATCAATGAAACAGGAAATAGATACAATAAAGACAACTTAAAAAGCAAAGGTTAGAAATTTGAAAAAAAAAACAATAAAATTGATAAACCTGAGTAAGACGGATCAACAAAGAGAGAAAACACAAATGCCAGTATTTGGACTGAAAGAGGGGATTTCACTATAGATACTACCCATATTAGAAAAATAAAAAGGGAATATTATGGATAACCTAATTTCAATAAATTTGACTACTTAGATAAAATTAACATATTTGTTGAAAGACATAAACTACCAAAACTCACTCAAGAATAAACAGAAAATCTGAATACTCTGATAGCTAATAAATCAATTGAATTTATAACCAAGAACTTATCCACAAAGAAAACTGAAGCCCCGAATAGTTTCACTGGTAAGTTCTTTCAAACATTTAAGGAATATAATAATAATCTTGCATAAAGGTAAGAAAGTAGAGGAGGAAGGAACACTTCTTAAATTTATGAGGCAGCATACCCTGACAGAGGTTTGAGCATAAATGCAGAATTTTAAAATGAAATGTTAACAAATTGAATCTAGCCAAATGTAAAATGTAGGTAATATATCATTACCAAGTAGAACTTATCTCAGGAATGTAAAACTGGTTTAACATTTAAATATCAGACAACGTAGTTCACGACATTAACAGAATAAAGGGAAAGAAAACATACGGCAATCACAATAGATTCAGAAAATGGTTTTGACAATACTCAATACTCATTCATGTTAGAAATACTCAGGAAATTAGTATTAAAAGGAAATTTTCTCAGTCTGATAAAGGGCATTTAGGAAAAACCTACTGGTAACATAATACTTAGTAGTGAACTATCGAATTCTTTCTCCAGAAATGAAGAACAAGACAAAGACATCCAGTCTCATCGTTGTTAATCAACAATTAAAAAACAAAAAGCTCACACCTGTAATCCCAGCGCTTTAGGAGGCCGAGACAGGGAGATCATGGGGTCAGGAGTTCAAGACCAACCTGACTAACCTGGTGAAACCCCATTCTACTAAAAAATACAAAAATTAGCTAGCATGGTGGAATGTGCCCATAATCCCAGCTACTCAGGAGGCTGTGGCAAGAGAATTGCTTGAACCAGGGAGGTGGAGGTTGCAGTGAGCCAAGATCATGCCACTGCACTACAGCTTGGGAGAAAAAGCAAGACTCTATCTCAAAATAAAAAAATAAATAAAATAATTAAAATGTATATAAATTATAAAGGAATAATGTTATCTGTTCATATATAACTGTTTACATAAAAAATCCTAAGGCATCTATAAAATACTAGAACTAATAAGTAAATTTAATAGTATTACAATAAATAATAAAAGATACAGAAATCAATCATATATCTGTATACTAGCAGCAAACAATTAAAAATAATATTCAAATTTACATTTATAGTAGCATCAGATAATAAAATACTTGGGAATAAGTTTAACTGAAAAAAAGTATTCAAGACATCTACACTAAAAAAATACAACATTTGTGACTTAAAGACCTAAATAAACAGAGGAATATAACATGTTCATGAATCAGAAGACTCTATATTGTTATAGTGTTACTGTTCCCAAATTTATGTACAGATTCAACCAAATTCCAATAAAAATGTCCATAAGTTTTTTTTATATAAGTTGGCAAATTGATTTTAAAATTTATATGAAAAATAAAGCAGTAGGAACAACTAAAACAAACTTGAAGAAAATTAGAGGATTCAAAGTATCTTAATGAAAACCGAGGCTGTTAAAGTGGAAAATAATAGCCTTTTCAACAAATACTGCTGGAACAAGTTGACAGATACATTGGCAAAAAATTCTGGATCTTGTATCACACATTATACCCAATAATTAGAGATGAATCATGACTTAAAACTGAAACCAAAAAACTATAACATGCCTCTAAATATACATAAGGCAATATTTTAGTGACTTTAAAGTAAAATGACTCTTAGATGCAACATATAAATCACTAAATATACAAGAAAAATATTAAATTGGACTTTATAAAAATTAAAACTCTGCTCATCAAAAGCCATTGTTAAGAAAATAAAATGTCAAAGCACATACAGTATTGGAAAAAAATATTTAGAACATACATATCTGAGTTCTAAATATGCAAGAACTTGCATCCAGGATATATAAAGAATGACCAAAAAATCTAATTTTAAAATGGATAATAGACTTAAATGAACATTTTACAAAAAAGAATATAGTTATGGCCAATAAGCAGATGAAAAGGTATTCCCTAGCATTAATCATCAGGAAAATGCAAATTGAAACCACAGTGAGATGCATTTCACATCCACTGGAATGGCTTAAGTTGTAAATGTTGGCAAGGATAGAGAGCAACTGTAACTCTAATATACTGGTGGTGAAAGCATAAAGTGGCATAACAATTTTCTGGCAATTTCTTCAATTAAAATGCATATTTATGTATGACTCAGCAACTAAATAAAAACTGCTGTCAAAAATGGACTTAGATAAGAATGTGGTAGCAGTTTTATTAATAACAGAACAAAGGGGAATAATTGGAGAATGAACAAATTGTGATATATCCATACAATGAGACACTACTCAAAATAAAACTGTTTTAACTCTTAGTTTAAAAAAAAAAAGGCAAAAATGACAACCAAAAAACCCCACAAAATAAAGCAGAAAACCAGCCATCCAACAAATTAAATGCTCCTTTTTTGGAAGGTTCTTTTTTTCTGTGGACCTGAGAAGTAGGTGGCATATTCAGGCCATTGTGAACTCAAAGATAATCTCATTTACCAAATGAATTATTAAGAAGGGCAAAAAAACTATAATTGATTGCTTATGAAGATAAAGAGACATAAGTATCACCACTGGGTTGCTTGACAGAACTGTTGACGATCACACTATTTCAGACTACTTCATTCTATTAATAGTTGATTTTCTCCTGTAGGATTCTGAAAAGTTACACAATACATTTGATAGTCCCCTATTTGGGTTAACAGAGAAAATGATACTGAGTGCATTACAAACAAAAATGTAGAAGATGAAATTTTAGAAGGAGATTGAAATTAGAAAAGTAGAGTATTAATATTATACAGATTTGATTTTTCATCATATTTATCCTACCAAATTTATCTTAATACAATAGAGGTCCAATTCATTGTGTTGAAGGAATGGCTGACAGCTGTCTGTCTACGATTATGGAAACCTATTGCTACCTTCTCATTCCTGTTCTGCCAGAATGTGAACTTACTTTCATTATAGGAAGGCCGCTTGGAATTCAACTTCGATTGCTTCTTGGAAAAAAAAAAAAAAGGATTTGGCTATTCTGGCCATTTATCTGACATTCCATGGCTCAGCAAAAGCCTTAATCATTAAGGAAGTGAGCAAGTGATATGTTCATCTTCTGAAAAGAAGAAATGCCAGGGGTGGAGAGTATGGTTTGCTCTCTGTATCTTTTATAAAAATTATCTAGATATATTAGCAAAGAGTGACCTACTGATAGGTGAAATGAATTAAGGAAGGCAAATGCAAAATACGGACACAATTCTTCTGAGCTAGTGATTGGTGAAACTATAAGAGCCAATGGTACAGGAACAAAAGATGAATTACCTGTGGTACTTTAATTAAAGTGTTAATTTTTCATTTGCCAAATGTTGGGGAAGATCATAAGTAAATTTTAATATCTTTGTTTTCATCTCAAGGTTCTTCAGCCCTACTAAAACCAAATCCCTATTTACTTTAACTGTTGAACCTATATACACCAAGAAATTCACTAAATAAACTAGAGAGAGAGAGAGAGAGAGTGTGTGTGTGTGTGTGTGTGTGCGTGTGTGAGAGAGAGAGAGAGAGAGAGAGTGTGTATGTGAGAGAGGTACATGAATAGAAAGGTCTAGTTATATGTAATGCATACATAAAAAAATTCTACTGGGCACTTTGGCAACAGACTTTTTTTTTTTTTTTTTTTTCTTTTGAGACGAAGTCTCACTCTGTCACCCAGGCTGAAGTGCAGTGGCATGATCACGGCTTACTGGAACCTCTGCCTCCCAGGTTCAAGCGATTCTCCTGCCTCAACCTCCTGAGTAGCTGGGATTACAGATGTGAGCCACCATGCCCAGATAATATTTTTTTTTTTTTGTATTTTTAGTACAGACAGGGTTTCATCATGTTGGCCAGGCTGCTCTTGAACTCCTGGTCTCATTGTTCTGCCTGCTTTGGCCTCCCAAAGTGCTGGGGTTACAGGCGTGAGCCACTGCACTCGGCTGGAAACAAACATTTCATTAATCAGAGTACCAATGTATTTCTTTAAAGAGCAATTTACCTTTTTGATATTCTAGGTCAGAGGTGAGTTTCTAGGATAGACACGTCAGGTGTGCTAAATAACTTTGCATAAAATAATATTTACAAAGTGCTTTCACTAATTACAATATATTCATCCTCATTACAATCTTTTAAAATGGGTAGGAAGGCAGACATCTTTTCACCCACTTTATAGATGAGGGAAGCAAGACTCAGAAAGGTGATAACACCTTCCCCTGATTAACCAGTTGCTGGTAATATGGAGCATAGCCAGATCTAGAACCTGAATCTTCTGACTTTCAGCCTAGTACATTTCCCCCACACCAAAGCTACCCCAGTCACTATTCGGCAATCTGAAATAACACTGAATTTCAAAGCCCACCATTTCTTGGCTGGAACATTACTTTCCCCCTTTAAGGATGCCACTTTCCTGCCCAGCTAAGCACATTAGAAGAGCCCATTACCAGTTTTGAAGTTCATGCCACTGTCTAATTGGTCTCTGAAATACTGCTCCACCAAAGATGCAAGGGATGTAAAGAAAGCAGTAAGGACTAAAATTATAGCTGGGATTAAAACAATGCTAAATTAATGCATTCCTTGGTTACAGGATTAGGAGCAAGTGTTATTGTGGATAAGACTTCTATTTTTTTCTATTAGAAACTCCATTCTCTTTAAAAGATCAACAAGAGGAACCAAAGGGAATTCCCTAAGGTCAGCTCTGAGGAAACATAAACCTCTAATTCAATAACTCTGCTACTGCTCTGAAAAGGGGCTTTATTATTGCAACATACATATGGAGCCAATTGGACATTAATGACTAATCAATCCCTCCCCTTTCTATTCTACTTAAAGTGTCACAAACCATGTTTAGATTAGCCCATTTCCTGCTTAGGATTGCTCAAGATGTCTTTTGTTCTTTCAGGACCAGCCTGATGGAGGCAGCTTAAACAAACACACGACCGGAGTGGCGCAGGAGTTATAAAGTGCCATATGTGAATGAACAAAGGGGCTATACTAAAGCCTTTTGTGGTATTTGTTAATGTTTTTCATCTGAGCTTAAAAAGGCTTAATGACTTTGTGGTGAGCTGATGCATGTGGCTCGTGGCTTTGCAAAATGAAGGCAATTCTAACCAATGATATACCAGTCCGTATTTTCAAGAGTCTCTTGCTTTCAGTTTTGATGCCTGTGTTTACTTTTTAAAAAATTCTCAAGTTATATTTACTTTACACAGATAGCTAAACAGAGTCCTTTATCTTATTTCAACTACAGAATCCCAGGAGAGCTGGGATAATTTATATGCTTCTTTATTTTAATGACCTGAAAGTAGTGTAGAGCATCAAATATTCCACTTATTATCTATAAGCTGTATGTATACACAGGAGGAAGTCTTACAAACTGTTGAGCCTAGGCAAAAAGGCATCATTTAAATTTGAACCAGAGACCACTAAGGTTGAATAAGGCAATAACAAGTTCTGGCTTCCTAAATTTTCAGAACTGGGCTCAGGCTCAAGAAGATTCCCTTGTAGAATAAAAAGACTGGTAAAAAGCTGGTAGACTGAATAATTCGTGTTGTTCAGCAGCTTTGGGCTTTATCCAACGCTAGCTCCTGACATAGATTCTACACGAAATTAAGAAGTGCAAATGAAGATGAAGCAAGTCTCAGTAGTTAGTTAACAAGGATGTTACTAAATCCATTGTCTCATTTCAATCTTTATCGATTGCCTTAGCCTTTATGATCTCTGCTGGACTATTATAAAAACTAGCCTTCTGGCTGATATTCTTACACCCAGTTTTAAATCCTTTAACCCCCCACCTAAATACCTCCTCCTAATTTCAGCCAGAATAATCTGTCACAAATGCAATTTGGACTAGGCTGCTGCTATATTTAAAACACTTCAATGGCTCCCTCATGCCCACAAGATGAAGTCCACACTCCTTAGTACAATATGCATGGCTCTTCGTGACCTGGCCCTCTAACTGTGGCTCCAGTACCAGTTCTGGCTACTCAGATTGGAACTTTTTTTGTGTTATAACACTGAACTACTTACAGTTCTCTAAACGTTGTGTTGTTTCATACTAGGAATCTGAGTTTTCTCCTTTCCTGGAATTGCCTGGCCATCTTGCAATCACTCATTATTGAAAACTCATCTCTGGGATTACTTATTCCATAGAAGTCTTATCTGGTAGTCAAGTTAGAATAAGTATCCGAGGCTCCCACAGGTGGCACCCTATGCATACCTCCATCTTAATATTTGCATATTTTATCCAAATTACCAGTTTTATGTGCCTACTTTCTTCTCCAGACTATGTATCCCAAAACAGTGGTGATTTCGTTGTGCTTTATCCTTAGTTGCTTATCCGTATCCCCAGGATCTAGTATCCAGGATGGCATAAGGTAAATACTCAAATGCTTACTGATACAGTCAAGTGGTCATCTTCAACAGTGAGAATTTTAGAGTGAGTCTCTGATGACTACATGTTCTACTAGAACTTGGGAATTTCTGAAATCAGATCTTATAGAAATCTCATTTTATTTCTTATATTCTGTTAACTGTTTTGTCTTTCTTGAAACCTCTATAAGAATAATTTTGATGTGGAAAATGTACCTATAGTTGTTGTATGGGACTTAGAGGTTATTGGTTCCAATTTGACTTCTTTGATTGACTAACCATACTGTACAATTCTGAGATGCCAGGCTCCCTGCTTCTAGGAAATCCTTGGAAGGCATGTCTGAGATTTTTAGAAATATTAAATCAGAAAATATTCTAATGATGTAGGGTATATATAATTCAAGTAAGCTTACAATGGGACTTTCCTTAAGTGGCAGATTCATTATAAAATAGATTAAACATGCTCATTGAATTAGAGGACTCTAACAGGACAGGGATGTTAAAGATTACCTAATCCATACTCCTCATTCCAAGTGAGGAAACTTTGGGGCTTAGAGAGGTTAAATCGTCCAAGTCTCGCAGTTAATAAATGGCAAAGTCACAATGGGCACTCAAATGTAACTATCCCCAAATTTCACGCTTGCCATGTGAATGAATTTTTTCAGTGGTCAGCTGAATTGTTTTAATGGCATCCAGATTTAGCTTTTAAAACTCCTAACACAAT
>NW_022436987.1:11171958-11258523 GCF_009761245.1 Sapajus apella
TGATCCACCCGCCTCGGCCTCCCAAAGTGCTGGGATTACAGGCTTGAGCCACCGCGCCCCGCCCACTAATTTTTTTTTTTTAAGATTTGGGGTTAGGGAATGGACAGTACCGAAAGGAGATCACTTGAGGATTTTAGGCAGTCAATCCAATTTGATGGGCCACCAATACTTCTTCACCCTGAGAAATGGTGAAAGTATTTGAAAAGTGCCTAATATTTATGTAGTTTAAAGGATTAAAAAAACTTTCACAAGTTTACTTTGCTAACTAAAATTTTCTGTTTTTTAATGAAAACTCTAGGAAACAGCTAATCCAACAAAGGCAACCAATTTAGTCAGCTCATCTTGGAGAAAAACAGAAGGTAGTATGGCTCAGATGCCATGTAGAGAGATCAAAGTTTGAATTTTTGATCTGATCTTTCCTAGCTAAGTAGCCTTGGATAAATTATTTTCTTTCTCTAAACTGTAGCTTCATCTCTCTATAAAAGAGAGCTAACAATTGCTACTTTGCAGCATCTTTGTGAGAAATAAATAGGCATATATGTAAATTTCCTAGCACAGTGACTGGAACCCAATACCTACTCACTAAGCAGTAGTTCCCTTTAGAAATAGGTAGCAGTAGTAATGGCAACAGAATTAGTAGAACATTTATTCCAGTACCAAGAACATAGTAGGTGCTTAACTCATATGTGTTCCCTTTGTAGGCTTTCCTCATACCTGGGTGATGTTGGCTATATTTTACATTCTGTTCTTCAGGTAGTTACTAAATAAACACATACGTTCACTGAGGAATGCAATTTACTCCTTAATGGAGCCTCTCTTCTTCCCAAAAGCTAAAAATATATTTCAAAAGGTTCTCTATGATACAGACTAAAATACAATGACTAGGCATAAGGCTCAACCAAGAAAGACCATCTCACATCTCTCCAGTTCCCATACATGGGAACAGAAACCAGATCATACTGCTCAGGCAGAGCCAGAAGAAAAAAAGAGACATTATCTTGTGAACTTACCTATCTGTAAGCTACAAGACTGACAATTTCACAGTCAATAAGTCAAAAGTATTTGACTTATTGACTGTGAAATTGTAATAAATGGAGGGCAAGAAAGTTTCAGGGACATTTGACAATTGTTTTTCTTCTTCCCCACAAACAGGTCTGTAACTCTTCAGCATGAAGCAGCTATTATCCCATTTTATTTTGTCCTCATGTAGGACCAACCTTCCCACAGAACAGTCAGCTTATATTGAAGCATCATGAAGCAATTTTTCTACCACCAAAGTAAAAAATACATATACATATATTGATACCAGTAAGCTTTGATTTGTATTCCTAATATAAATTGAAAATGGCTGAACATATTTCTTATAAAATGCTTTTTTCCAGGTCTGAGATTTGGGATATTAAGTTCTTGTTGAGAGTTACGTGTTATAGCCTGTTCCTAAATGTAGCAGTTTACAGTATACAGCAAATGACAATGCAGTCTTAGGTAACCTTTCCCCTCTGGTACTATGACATAACTTGGGCATCATCATGTCTCAGGTGTAAATATCTATCAAACAAAAACAATTAAAAAAATCACACACTCCTAAGTGAGAGGCAAAAGTACAAGACTGATCTGTAAGGAATCGATCAGTCACAGAAAATCGATTTCACAGCAAAAGTGAAAATCGTACTTACTTGCATCCAGGAGGAGAGGAGGAAAGGAGTTATTTTTAATATGAGTTGAAAGAAAACACACCTAATACCTACTAAGCTTTTTCATATTATAACATGGAAAGCTATGCACTTAAACATCCTCTCTGAAATAATAGTAAGGAGAGCAGAGGAATAAAGAGACTAACAGATCTCCAAAAGCAACCTAACTACTGCATTTCTGTTATTCTTAACCTCTCTAGTCTAAATTAGTCTTGAATGATTAAAGGTCAATGCATGTTTATTTGGTGGGAAAGTCCAAATTCCTCAACCTGGTAATCGATATGGCACCCAGCTATTTCTGTAACATATTCAATTCAACAAATATTTATTAAGTGCAAGTATGTGCCAGGCTTTGTGTTAGGCTTAGCGGAAAACACAAAGATGAAAAAGGTGATTCTTCTCTTCTGGAGCTTTCCTGTGAATGTCTATCTGCTTAATGTCTGTGTCTGCTTGCATTATTCCCTCAACTGAAAGCTTATTCTCTTCTCTTTGCTTATCCAAACCTAGGCTTATCTCCAGCCACACTTCTATCAGCTTTTCCAGAACCACTGTTGTCCACAAAGCACTGCAGCTTCTTCCTTTAAATAGCAGTTCTTTTCTGTTTCTTTAATGATGTACTTGAACATTTAATACCTTAAATTGCTTTGCTTTTTATTTGTACTAAACATGTAATCCCAACTACATTACAAGTTCTTGAAGAATATAATGTGGTCTATATTTTTAAAAAACCTTTCCCTCCATGCCCATAACAGTATTATACAAGATATAATCAGCAAATTATAACTTGATTGCACAGATAGGTAAAATTGAAGATTGGGAGGCCATGAGTAGGGTAGCCCCTGGTTAGAAAGCTCCTAGCACTGAAGATTCAGTCTACAGAGACCCACCTCTAAAGAGGCTGAAAATAGACAGTAGATAGTGAGTGCAGGCAAACAGTGATAGACAAGTTAAAAAAATGAGAAGAGGAATCTAGAAGGAGATATTAAAAAACAGTCATGCATTGCTTAATGATGTAGATACCTTCTGAGAAATGAATCCTTGGGCAATTTTGTCATTGTGCAAAAATCACAGAATGTACTTACCCAAACCTAGCTGGTATAGTCTAATGTATACCTGGCTATAGGGTATAGTCCATTGCTCCTAGACTACAAACATATACAGCATGTTACTGTGCTGAATACTGTAGGCAATGGCAACACAATGGTAAATATTTGTGTAATTTGTTTAAACATATTTAAACATAGGGTACAGAAAAATATGGTATTATACTCTTACAGGACAACCTTCATATATGTGGGCCATCATTGACTTAAATGTCATTAGGTGGTGCATGACTGAATAAGAACACCTTGGTTAAAGAAAGATAGGAAGTCAGTAACAGAAACTGGGGAAGGACTGGGTGGATACTGACTCTTTGGAACGAGTTAGAAACACAGTTATCAGAACTTGAAGAGAAGGAAAGGGCCATTTGGGCAAAGTTTGGTCTCAATTCCCATCCCGACCTTAAACAGAGAATTTTAAGCACATTCCTAAGTAGCCTGATGCTCATTAAAACCCATCACCTTAAGGCTAGGCTCAATTCCACAGCCTGCAGGTTGAAAGTCAAATGGCTCTTGATGCTAGGAGAGAAGAATCTGGGCAAGGTCCACAATTTCGAAAGCTACAGTAAGTCCAAATATGTCAGACAGAACTCTATCAATCAGGGTTTATTCTGATGTGCTAGTTTATATGAAGCAGACATACATGCTGCTGAGGAAACAAGGACTGATTTTGCGGTTCCATCGGGAACATATGCTAGCTATTCTTGTCTTGGGTCTAATTTTCACAGTAGATAGTATTAATCTTTCATTGTTCAGTTGCTGTAGCAAGTTGGATAAGTACAGTCATTACTCAGTATCTGAGAGAGATTAGTTCCAGGACCCACCACAGATACACAAATCCTCAGATGCCCAAGTCCCTCATATAAAATGGCATAGTACTTTCATATAACCTATGCACATCCTCCCACATACCTGAAATCATCTCTAGATTACTTATGTTATCTAATACAATGTAAATACTATGTAAATAGTTGTTACAGTGCATTGTTTAGGAAATAATAACATGAAAAAAGTCTGTGCATGTTCAGTGCAGACACAACCAGCCATTTTTTTGTATGTGAATATTTTTGATCTGCAGTTGATTGAATCTACAGATGCAGAACTTGCAGATACAGACGGTACAGACAGCCGACTATATTTCTATGTGATTCAGTAATGACATAGTCAGGCATTTCTTCCCCAGGGTAGAGAACATTGAGTCAGAAAAGGAGATTTGTGTGTGTGTGTGTGTGTGTGTGTGTGTGTGTGTGTGTGTGTGGTGATTATTGACAGAGCCCAATGAGAAACCAGCTATCAGGCAAGGCTAGGTTCCTCACTAAAGAGAGGCTGGGTCTTTGATAGGGCTTTCTATCTTAAGCAACAATAAGCAGCAGGTTGAGTTCCTTTTATGGAGTATTAGGAGATGAAGTTATACAAGAATCTTGACATTTCACTATCTTGCCCCATCAGGACTATACATCACTTGGAGGGTTCAATGGAAATTGTTTTCTACCAACATTAAAAGTTATTTGGGAGCTTTTAAGACACAACAAATATATTTCTTTAAGAGAAGTTTATTTGCTTGTTTAAGAGAGCTGCACTTTATATATAGTGCTGATATAAACTGGTGCACAGCATCCTCTAAAACTGTTTATATCCACAGTAAAATACATTTTTGTGATACTCATACAACAGAGTTAGTCCAGAGCCCAGGGCTTCGTGGACTCTGCTTATATCCCAGCCTGTGTGACTGTTACTCATTTTTACCAGGTCTTGGGCATTCCTCATTACCCATCCTGGCCTCAGTCACCAGCCTGCTGGTTCCACAGAGACTCCATTGCCTATTCATTTCTTCGAGATGCCTGGACACCGTTTTAGGTGGCTATGGAAAGCTAGACCCATATGCCCACAGCATAGCTCTGGTTAGTGTTCCCTCTGATTTACCTGAGTCTTGTATTTTTATATGTATAATTTCTCATATTTTATTCCTGGTATGTTCTCTAGTAGTTGGATACCTTCTTGGGCAAGGCATGTCATCTCTGGTATAATTCCACAATAATTGTATTTATTTTGATGATTGCGTCATCCCTAACTGATAGTTATTACACTCTAGTTGCCTTAAAGGTGAAGGGTTTCAATTTTATAGCAGTAAAATAATAAAGTTTTAAAAATTGTCAACTTGAAACCATCTAGACCAACTTCCTCACTGACAGATAAGAAAATTTAGGGGAAGAAAATGACTTGCCAAGAATGGAACAACCAGAATTTAAGTCTTCTAGTCCTTAAGCAAATATCTGAAGGGGTGTCAAGTGAAGAAATGATAAGTTTTATTTGAGTCCAGAAGTTAGACTAGAACCAATAAATGGGTAGAAGTTACAAGGAAGTAGAGACAAATTTTAGTTATAAACTGTTAACAAAGAGCTAACTGAATTAGGATGAGCCTCTCAAGAAGTGGTCAGTATTCTGTCATCAGAATCTCAGAGCATTTGAACAGATGTAAAACAACTACTTGTCAGGGATATGAGACGTGATTTCTTGGCCTTAATTACAGATTTGATGACTTATCTCCTTTATTTCAAATCTGAGAAGCCAAGAGTTGCAGTGTGAAGCACTATATTTTGGTAGGCTTGAATTAATGATCCTTACATTAAGGTATAAGCAGTTATAGCATTTAAATCCCACCCCAGATCAGGCTACAGTTTGCCTCTGCTGCCTTGAGTGAGTCATGTATCATATAGTCAATCTTTTCTACCAGGAATAAGGATCTAGGGAGGGTAAGGGGAATAAAAAAAGCTTCAACACTTTTCAAGTGTATGGATCAAAGAATGAGCAGGATTTTTAAGAGAGAGCATTCATATTAAGTGGTGTGTTTTAAAGAAAAATAGCTATTGCAATCTCTCCTATTTGTCTTAAACAAAGAGCTTAAGCTAACAATAATAAAACTATCCTAAGGTATAAAACTTAGAAGCAATTGGAGGCACACACATACATCACACACACACACACACACACACACACACACACACACACAGAGAGAGAGAGAGAGAGAGAGAGAGAGAGAGAGAGAGAGAGGCAAATGAAGCTTCAGAAGGGTAAGTTCATCTTGGCTGTGTTCCAGTTCACAAATTCAGTATAAATCTATAAAATGCTTCTAAAGAAATCTGAGAGCAATAGTCCCAAAAGAGAGTATTCTTGATACACATATCTATTTCCATTCAAATCAATGCAAAGTTTTAATTCATGTAGGAATTAAAACCATTCCAGTTCTGATCCAGGCAGGGTCCAACAGTCTGGCCAAAGATAATCCCTTTCAAAGCTCATCCATAAATGGTAGGCTTATCTTTCACTATGCCCCAAATCAAAATGAGGTACAGCCTCCCAGTAAGGTTGGGACAGAGTAGTTGATGTGAAAATTGTTTTAAAGGTGTTAGAAGAATGTTTTCTTACTCAAACCATACAGCAAAACAGAAAAAGAAAATAAAAGTATCCCTTTAGAAACAGCAGGTATAAGAGAGAAAAGAAACTGGATGGAAAGAACATATTTAAAAAGCCAAGTCTCAACTATTGTTGCTGGGGGAAAGGAGAACAGAGATAAAGAGGAGGGAGCCTATCTGTGAAAAGTAATTGGGAAATACTACTGGAGAGATCTCCTCATGAAAACTCAGTTCAGCAAGTGGCGCAAGCACAACCTCTAAGCTATTACTCTCCTCTTCTAAAAAAAAAAAAAAAAAAAAAAAAAAAAAACAACCCTAAATGGAACCTATGGATAAATAGATCATCTTTCTGATATAAAATTCACTTTCACTCAGTGTTTTATGAAGATCCTAATAATAATCACAGATTTGGAAAGGATCTTAGATGAATTCAAACATAACACACCTCTTTTAAAAGATAAAGAAGCCCAGAGGTACTTGTTTTTAGTCATTTAGCAAAGGAACTTCAACTCAAATCTCCCATTTAACAGGCTAGAATTTCTAGTCTATAGGCAACCTTGAAATTAGGAGAGTTGGATTAAGAATTGCACTCTTGCCTAAGCAGAATAAGAAAAGGGGAAATGCCATAAAAAAAAAGTCCATAGAGTTCAACAGCTGTTCACCATTCTTAATTATATGGCGACAGACTCAACTAATCAAGCCCTCTCTTCCTTACATGTCCTACATAGGAGCTAACAAATTATGTATACTCAATACATGTTAAGACTTCAACTGCTTCAAAGTGTAACAAAACCTTAAACATGTTTCCTAAGTCCCCAGCACCAATGAATTTGTAGTTTTATAAATATCATGGTGAACAAGAAATGCTGTCTTGTCACATTCAAGCCAAATAACAGCTGGACTTTAAAAATAAAATTTTGAAGGCATTTGCCTTTTATATTTTTAATTTCTGTTTTCCTTGCCTATGGTTTTGTCATATGATTTTGATGAGTGGTTAATACACATGCACAGCTGCCTCTTTTGGTGACCTTTTCCTCACTGTCTCCAGGCTCAGGGCTACGAAGCATGTCTACAAGTTGCTTACTAAGTGATATTGTCATTTTCATGGCTGGCACATTTCCCTGGGAAGCCTGGTGGAAGCAGGGCCTCATCTTCTGGATTGGCTTACTTTAGTCACTTCAGAAGCCCCACAGGAGGATGGGGTAGAGTGGAGGGAGGGCATAGCCTCTTAAAATTGCTGTTTCAACGCCAGAAGAGACCTGTATGAACTGAGGGACAGGACATTCTGGGCTATAGGCACAGAACTAACCTATCAACTCAGCCTCCCTAAGGAGCTCTCACTCCGAGAGCACAAAGAAGTCCTGATCTTCTTAGCATTTTTCTCCACGGTAATTCTGTATGTACATATTTCCCTTTTAATCTCCTGTCTTTCCTCACTAGATCATATGTTTAAAGAGGTCAAGGACATCTCTGCTTTGTTTCCTGTCTTTTATTCTATGTCTAGTTTAGGGGCTGGCACATGGTAGTCACTCAAGAAATGTTGGATGGTTCTTTTTTTAGACCACAGGCTAAGTGAAGGAGCAAGTAATTTTTTTTTACTTATTCTGATACTCCAGTTTCTTCTTAATCTTACTGTTAAGGGAAATGTGAAGGAACAAAGTAGAGAAAGTATCATGTGTACCTGTTATCTACTCTGACTTTAATATGAACTGTAACTCCAGCAGACGTTGCAATCAGCTCACACTTGAACAGATGCCAGGAAATATCCTGAAGTCAGCAGAAGGCTGCTACCCATCCTAGAAGTCCTCACAGAAGCACTACACTTCAGTCAGTATTAGAACAGGTAACTTGACTCCATTCATGAACCCACAGTCCCCCAAAAGCACATGAGGTCTCAATGGCAACTCTGGGCAAGCGTCTGAAGGGAGGTTTTCACATGCTCCTTAAGCTCCTGGGCCACTACAGCCCTTCTACTATGACACTCATCAGGCACTGCTGCTATATGAGACAGAGTAACATGAGAGCTGGCGTATGGCATGACTTGCTATTTTTAGGGCAGAGGAAATGGGCCATACTGAGGAAGGTCACAAGGAGTTTGTTCAGAAAAACGAAGGGACCGCGTATTTCTGTATATACAGGGAGTGTAGTATGGCAGGCTGCTTGGAACAATCTCAGTTATACCCTTAATATGTGGTTCATAGCAAGTGATTTAATTATTCTCAGCCTCAGTTTTCTCACCTGTAAAATGGAAAAAGTAATACCTTCTTCATAATGTGTATAAGGATTAAATGAGTAAATATGGGTAAAAAGCCTAACACATCCTCCAGCAATTAAGTGCTTGGTAAAATGTTTGCTAAAAACAAAACAACCTGGAAAATTGATTTGAATCTAGACAATCTAGACATTGAATAGAATATCCAAAAATATTTCTATATAGTATGTTTCTCTAGAGTTAAATTTTTAACATTTTCCTTTTAAATAGTTAATAATTCTGACCATGATTTTTAACTTACCAAGCACATGATATCACTAACTAGATAATGACATTATTGAGAGATAACTGACTATATTTACACCCAATATGCAGTTAAGGAAGCAAGTGAAAAAGGATGAATGACAAATTTAGAAAAGCCTTTGACAGCACAGATAAGGTGATAGAGCTCTGTAACTATCAGTCTGTTGTGAAATAAACAGAGTGAATACTCCAAAGTAATGAAAATATTTATTTCATTACAAATGGTCAACAATTTAGGTACTCTACAGTGCAATCTCCCAATAAAATTGAGATGGGCCAGACCTGAAAAAACTTCCACACAGACTTTTACGCCAGCCACAGTCTCTGTGTTGCAGTCAGATGGTTAACTGCGCAAGTAACATCATTTGGATTTCCTGGCTCCTTAAGCAGAGGAACCTCACCTCTATCAGTGGAAAACCTGCACTTTTAAGTGCCCATGAAAATAATAGGCTGTTGATACACATTCTTCAAGGAAGACAGCAAGTATATTTCTGGTTTTGAGTCCTCTTCATGCCTCCCTTCCTACCTAACTTCCTCTTCCTCATTCCACTCCTTCCTTTCTCTTCCCTTCCCCTCCCTCCCTCCCTCCCTCCATCTCTACCCCATACACACATACACATCTTAATCAGAATTCATTTTAACACCTTGTCTCCCAAACTATCATCAAACATTAATCTTTCCTACTAGTATGAAAAATTAGCACTCTGAAAACTTTCTGAAGGCTTCCTAATGTCTAATACTACTCATCTAAGTGCTCATTCCAGGGATTTCTGGGCTGCCTGGGATGGCCCCAGGCTCTCAGTAGAAGCCATGCCCAGTTTAGACACTGCTATGAAGTGTCTTCATGCGTTTTCAAGGGATTAGGGTCCTGGAGGAAACCCTGCCAGTAAAAGGGATACTAGTGAGATTCTTCCCCTTAAGCTAAAGAAGGACTTTAGCTGAGACCTGAGATGGGCAAAGTATCATGTTACTCTGAAGAGAACAAATTAATCTTCCCTGACTGGTGGGACAGATTCTGCCAAAAGAACAGCTAACGGGAAAACCAGTCTCTACTCGATGATGACACAGTAAATAACCAGGCAACATTACTACTGAATTGCTGACCTAACCCGTAAATTGTACCCAGACTCTGGGGAGCAATTTCTGCTGATGTGCTGCTTGTGTATTTAAAACAAACAAACAAAAAGGGAAGAGAAGTGAACAGGCATTGATATTGGTGCGGGTAGACATTCTGAGAGTAAGGCTGGTCTTTCCACCCAGACTTTTGAGAGACTTTAGCAATGGTTAGTGCATAGGCACAAACTGGGCCTTCCCCAGACAACTATTAAGTTTATGCTAAAACTGCTGCAAACTATCATTTAATCCCCAAAATAAAACTACCGTACCTGGGAAACACTTGATTTAGATATGCTAAATACTCTGATTTGATCATTCCACAATGTATATGTGTATAAAAATCACTTTATATCCCATAAATACATACAATTATTTCTTGTCAATGAACAATAAAATAATGTTTAAAAGCCCCCCTTTGTATACTTTCCCTTTTTAAACACAAATTCAGTGAGGTGGCTGAAACACAGAATTCTGCTGTTCATTGAAATGTAGAGGATCCTTTTATTTTAAAACTTTAATGGTATCTTGAAGTACTTGGATTGCTAAGTATTTAGTAATGTAATATCTAACTGCTTCTTAAAGTCTTCCACTATAATGCATAACATAACATACATACATAGTTAAAGAGTAACATTTCCTCTGCTTTGCCTAAAAAATTCTAGCTGATGACTCCTACAAAAAACTATAAAGATCCTATGTCTAGCTCAGACACACCTTTGAAAACATATGGAGCAGCAGAAAAGAGCTAGGAAAAAGCCACTCACCCTCTGCATCTTCCGGCCGAGTGAGATCGATGACACCTGGGCCCAGTTTTCCATCTTCATTTGACTTTCCTGTTAACTGGGGCCCCAAATTCTCAAAGCGTGTTCTTTCCTAGAGGAACAAATAATTAGAGGCTTATTCCAGTTTCCAAACAGCCACTATTTCCTTCCAGTTTCTGTCTTGCTTAATGGGCAAAAGTTGAATGCACAAATATCATTTCTGCCCAACTTGGACCAATTTTCATCTTTCAGGAAAATTCCACTGAAAGCCAATTGTGACATGGACACAGCACTGACAGCATCTAAACCATAGTGCCTGTAAGGAAAGGAAACCAGTGACAGGGAACCTGCCAGAGCTGCTCTGCATATCTTCTCTCTGTTGGGTTTGCTCCAGTAATCTAAAAAGAATGCAACAGAGGGGGTTGAGCCAACAATGCCAAAACTGGAAAGAGCAGTTCCTATTAAAATATACTGCTAAATTTAATGGGAGAGGAATTTTCCCATTTAGAGATCATAGTTTGCATTGGTATTCCTGTGGAAATACAAGTCAGAATTTTATGTACAACGGTTTCAAAAACAAGTATTTCAAAGCAGGGCAACTAGATGATGACTGATATTACTATTTTGTCTCAGAATTTCAACTGTGATTTTTCTGGGAAGAGAAAAGGAGGACATCACTCCTAGCCAGCCATGGAGCCAGGAAAATTAAACACCCCTGCTGCTTTAGGAGGAAAACCCAGAGATGTTTTACTTGTTCACCAGTTCTTCTAGGAGCAGGAGTCGTAGGCATCACAGTGAACACTCCCTCTGCAGCTTTCTGGATCAGTAGCAGAGGGGCTCATTGACCATCATTAATATGGTGTTCTTGTCTGCAGAAGCACAGTGCATGTCCCCCTCTCGTCTCCTCACTACTCTCCTGACTCAAACTTGGCTTTGTGTTGTGCTTATGAATGAATGAAACCTTGTTGTTCATTACTATGAAACAATATTAAATGTCATGTCAGCTTGAATTTACAGACATGAAATAGCAGCTTCTAGCTCCGGGAATGGTTTCTGCATGGTATACTTAATGCATTATGCAGCAGTAGAGTGCTGATTGCTGTTCAGCCTATTGTTCAATGACCTAGTTCTGTACTGAGCATGTTCGGCATTAGATGGAAACACTCTGAGTGTTCTCTTCTGTAAGATGTTTAGAAACTTGGAAATATTCTTAAAGAGCAAACATACAATTACTTGATAGAGGCTGTGCTTCATTTGTACAGCCTCACTACATTTGTGCTTTCTAATGTGATTATTTTTGAATATCATTATATTTCTATAATTAATTCCCATCAGTCAAATTGTGCAGGAAGTCTTCCAGTTCCCCTTCATCATGGAATATGTTGAAATCTGTTTTAGAAGAAAACACAGCATAAACCTTGCTTTAATCTACACCATTTCTATGAAAGATTTGCAACAAAAATTATAATCATGAATTTCCCTAACTGGGTAATATTCACTAGTTTAAATAGCAGTATGTGGGAAAACCTGTGAAATACGACACATAAAAAACAGAATGAAAATAAAAACCAAATTAAGTACAGTTTCCTAATATCTTCTAATGCGAAAACACGGTGCACAAGAACAAATTAACCCAGATGCAGAACACAACAAAAAGCAACTATAAGCCTTGTGGGAGCTTCACACATAGTCAGGGAAAGGACAGCTGCTTTTAATCAGCCAATTTCTATTTTTGAGTAGCACTTTGGTTGTCATGATGTAAAAAGAAAAGAATTAAAGTGAAGATGAGTAGTACCAGGGAAAGCAAAATATTCAACCTTTGTTTTATCACATTGTTTCGCATTTCAAATATTTGCATGTGAATGCTTTCCCTATGTTAAATGCAAAAGGAGTTTTGATGTGACACCTGCAATCTTCTTGGAAGAACAACCTTTAACTGTATTTTCATAGGGGGAAAACAACTTTCTCTGAAAATCAACAGACCGTGCTACCTATCAATATGCATATTTCAAGTATCTTTCTAGTCATTCATTCTCTTTGATTTTACTGGAAAATATTCTCAGTAAAAAAAAATAATAAAGTTCCTGAAAGAATATCAATATTTTGACAAGGAAGTAGAAGAGGGAAAATTACATGCCATGGTTTGTAAAATCCTAAGACAACAAAGCTTACATGATGATAATATCTTTTCTTTTATAAAAATTGAAGTGCTCTCACAATTCAGTAGTATCAGCTTGTTTTTAATCATAACAAAAAACATTCAGAACATTCAACAACACATTCACAGTGTCTTTGAAGTCATACATTTTTCTGACTTCATTGAAAAAAAAATCTTCTAGAGAGATACTTTCCTTTAAAATATCAATATTTTGACAGTAGAAGTCAAGGAAGAATATCCAATAAAACACTTCTTAAATAGGAAGAAAATAAATCAATTATAGAAATTGTTTTGGGCAGTGGGTTGCATTTTAAATTTGATAATATTAAGCACTTGTGTTTGAGATTAAAGAAGGACCCTGCAAAGCCATGCCCTTTCATATAAATTTCCACCTATTCTCCCAGAAGATTTCCTTCTTTTCTTCAAAGAATAGCTCAGAATATTTATTTGCCAGCCACATAACTATAAGATAAGAGGGCCTGATGTCTACAAGTTACGTCTGGGCAGCTGAGCTAAGCAAAGATTTTACCGGTGAGGTCCAACATGAGCCTAGTAAATACAGGATGTGGACATGGGCACAGAAAGAAGTATAAAGATAACTTCAGTTCCAACAAGCTTAAACTTCTGCCATTATGCCCCTATATAGAACAAATATAGGCTGTGTGTGGCAAGTTCTCAAGTCCAAATTTCCACACACTTGAACTAGCTGTCACCATGTACATAGCTCCCAAGTAAGATACGTTGGAGATATAAGCAAAATACCTCAATGCTAATTTAATCCCACCCCTCCAGGAAAACTGCCTATGTTGACAGTGGATTTTACATGCAGCAATGTGATCAGACACTTACTTATGCATTGTCAGTCACAAACATGCAGGCAACATAAAAGTTATTGAAAAAAATTAAAGTCAGCTCTGCTGTGTTGTAGGACTGTTGGTTCTCTAAGTGCTTTGAAATTATGATATATGAGGTAGATGTTGCATATTAAATAAATATATTTAATGATAAAGCCCCCTTTAGTGAGAGCTGATGAATGTTAAATGTTACAAGCCACAAGACGGTAGTATCCATCATCTTCATATATTATCAGAGTCAATGACGGGGCAGCCTCACTGATGACAGATAGACTGCTGGATTATTATCCCTTATTTCCAGAGTTACTGAACAAACCATTCAACTCTTTGGGCATTATTTTTAACTTTGTATTAAATTAGCAACTTTTCCCTCCCTACCATGGCAAGATTGATCAATTTTGTTTATGCATGGGTGGAGAGAGAGAATGAATTGGGGTATCTAAAAGAACAGAGGTTTGTTTTTATCTAGGAAAAAAATCAACTTCCTCTTACTGGCAACAAATATAAAATTGTGATCTGGGGAAAGAACAGCAATGAAACAGTAAGCACACAATAATGGCTTTTCTTTGCACTTAGATAAAAGCTGAATTTTTGATGTGCACAGTATATTTTAATAAAATTTTATATACTATGTTTTATACACTTATTGGCTATTCCATTATAATGTGTGTGCTAACAGTAAAATTGCTCTTAAATTTATGTGTGTTATTTATATGTTCCCACGTAACAATGCTTTTTGTTGTAAAAAATATTCTGTTTATTAATGTAACTTTACAACCACTGCATCCAGGATCCGTGGTAAATTAATGACATTTTTATTATTTTATAGTGTCATTAAATTTTTACTGATCACTCCATCAAACAGAGGCAGTAAAGGCCATAATGTAAACTGGGACACTTAGATCAGGCAGCAGGAAGACATTCCATATAGTCTGAAGAAAACTGCTAGCAATAAATGATATTTATACCATCTTTAAGCATGTGAGAATACTTGGATAAGTTTGGCAAAACTGTTTCAGTAGTAGAGTGGATTGTGTACTTAAATAACAGTTTGCTTGCCAGTGAGACAAGCCTTTTTCAAACCATATGCGAAGTGACTGATTGCAGCCATCTCCTGAAAAACATGTGAAATGTAATGATGCACTGGGTCCCTCCCTTTTGCATTACCAAGACTGACCAGTGAGTACCATGCCTCAAATTATTTCAACATGGTCCCCTTTGCCACAAACCGAAGTGGAAAATGGCACACGCTGAGAGAGGCTTTTTGTTTGCTGTTTTACAAACAAAATGTATTTCATTTAAGTACATATGTCTGGACAATGATGTGATATATTTCATTCCAATGGTCTGAATGAGAGGTACTTTACCAATCTTTATTCAAGAGCTCATTTCTAAGGGGTGTCTGAATATGGGGGATCACTCACGGCAGCCATGGAAAATACACTACAGAGTCATTACCTATAGCATAGTTAAAACAGGTAAAAAATGATTATCTCATGTTATTTTTGTGTGTAAAATGCATTATAATTAGGATACTCTCTATACTGACTCTCAGAAATAAACCTAAATGTGTGTTATGAACTAATTGCTAAATATTCTATTTATGTATATAGAAGACAGTAAATAAATTCTACGCTCATATAATTATGAATTTAGAAACACCTAATTTCTACAAGGGGATTCTGATACGATTCTTTCTTAAGTAAAAAAGGATTTTGTTGTTGCATCCTAAAATACATATTTAAATATTAAAGACTTAGAAATCTTTCAAATGTGTAATGATAAGAAATTTTGCAGGGAAGGTTAATACTACAGCCCCACTAGTCATGTTTTGTGGGTATTCCTAAAGCAGAGTTTTCTAAGAAAAATAACAAATATATGTATTATGAACAGAAGTTCTCAAAGGCCATGACAATATTCAGAGATAATATCCTCAGAGTTTCAGCTATGTCTGCGTTATTGAGTGTAAGCTAAATAAGTCTTGTTGTTTTCGTCCTAGCTCTTACTTCAATTTTTATGAACGTTTGATTTCCATTTGCGTATTTTGATGTATTTCCAACCCAGGAAAACTCTTTCCTAAACTGAAAGTAAAGATTACCCTGCAAAAGCAGCTTTCCCTTTACCCAGCTTCCCTTACTTTCCTATGTTCACATCGGTGCTAAGGGGTCAGTCAGTGTGATTTGTCTCACTGCTTTTCTTGCTCTTCTCTGTCCAGGCGATCATCCAGTCTTGCTGATTTTTCTTCCACAGAGCCTTTTGCCTTCTTCCCTCTCTCAGTACCCTCCTGCCATCACTAACTACCTGAGCACATGTCTTCATGCCAACACACCTAGCTCACGGCTGCAGCCTCCTTTCTGATCTGCCCGATTCTTGGCACTGGAACGACTCTCCAGTCCTTCTACTCACGCTCTTCACAGAGTTCTACTTCCTGTCTCTTATTCAAAACCATCCATGGTTTCCCATTTCTATTGAATTTCCTCCAAGCTCCTCTACATGGTTTTCAAGATCTTTCATACACTGCTGCCTACACACCTTTAAAAACTCAATTTCCTACAGTTCTCCTGTCACATATCCTCTGCTTGGGGTGGACAGTGACTTGATTTCCAATAATAATACCATGATCATCCTCCTTCTCTCTTCTTCTTCGCCAAATCCTATTAATATAGAAAAACCCAAGTTTTCCGTTACTCTGTAAACTCTCTGATCTACCTACTCTCTGATATATAAAGATTCTTAGTTTTCCTTACATAATTAGCCCCTAGTTATGTACTATGTTAAAGAATTGGGCTTTTCGTTCATGTGAACTGCCAAGTCTCCCTTGACAACTTCAAAAGATTTTTCAAGCCAGAGATTGTATCTTAGACCTTTTCTGTATCTCTTACAGAGCATTTAGTATTTGTGTCCATATATACTTGCAGGTTTATGTAACTGATGCAGGCCACATAACTGACCCAGCCACATAAATCAAAAGCATGCTGCACAAGTGAGTATCTAAAAGAGCAATAATAATAAAAACAAGGAAATTCAGAAAAATGCCTTAAATATTTTATAAAAGAGGGAAATAAGCAATTTTAGAAGCCTTTAAAGCAATGGTTAAGTTAAAATGAGGCTGTTAGGGTGGTTCCTAATCCAATTTGACTGGTGTCCTTATAAAAATGGTACATCTGGACACAAAAAGGGGCCCCAGGGATGTGTGCACACGAAGAAAAGAATGTGTGAGGACACATCAAGACAGCATCTATCTGCAAGCCAAAGAGAAAGGCCTCAGAAGAAACCAACCTGCTAACACCTTGATCTTGGACTTCTAGCTTCCAGTACTGTGAGAAAATTAAATTCTGTTGTCTAAGCTGCAGTTTCTGGTAGTTTACTATGGCCACTTCAGCAAAGTAATACAATACCAGCTTCTACCTCTTATGCCTTAAAAGGTGCTTGTTGCTTTCCAAAATTATAAATAATAAAGCAGCACATTTTAGAGATAACGTCATATTAGCCTCAGAAACAATTATCTAGAAACTTCTGTCTTTAGGGTCTAGTAGCAGTTCTATCTGTTGACAGCCTTGTCCATCTACCTATACATTTATCTGTGATTCTTCAAAAGAAAAAGTTATCCTTTAAAGGGAAGGAGGCACTTGACAATAGTTTTCAAAAACAGGAAGATTTATACTTGAGGCAAGAAAAAGAATCAATAAAGACTGCTATAAGCTGTTGAGATAAACTCTAGGAATGCTGATCTATGCCACTGGACCATAAGCATTTTGAGGGAGGGAAAGTGTCTCATGACCCACTCTGTGCCCAGGTAGAACTGTGCGCTGCAATCAGAGAAGCATGTGGCACATGCCTGCTGAAATGAACTAATGTTTGCAGAGCTTCTTGTGGAGATGTTTTATGGACCTTTCAAAAACATTCTCAAATGATATATGACAAGTTTCCCTCAGGATTTGAAGAGTACACCAAACTAAGCAAGTTCTGTCTCCACACCCCTGGCAAGGACAGCATCCTAGACGTCTCCTGTAATGCACATTTAGACTCTTGTCACTGACCATCAGATGAGAAATGATACAGTAGCATTATGTCTGAAGATATGAGACCCTTTTTTGGCTTGGGAGCCACTGAATTAAATTAGTTTCATCAGGATTATAGTGCTTACTGAACCCCTTTAACCAAATGCTTTCTGTCCTATTCATATGGTTTTAATATGGTTTTAACCAATTGCAAGGTTATTTATAAGTTTGCAGCTCCCAAGTAGAGTTATAAAGCATTCAGATTTAAGCAAATCCAGTTGTGTAGCAGCCTAACTCCTACTTATATGTGGTTTCAACTTTTTATTCATGTACAGAGGCATGATGCAGATTTGATGCCGAATTTTCTCTGATTAACCATGTTTCAGTAAAAAGTTCACAAAAAGTCCCACTGTAAAATTATACAAACTCCTATTAAAACTGAACACATGATTTAAAAAGTGGAGAATTCTATCTCTATCTAAACCACCAAAAAGATACTGTTATTCTAACATGTACCATGTGAACAAAGAGCGTCACAATAAAATTAATGATCAGCTAAGCAAATGTCTTTGACCAAAAAAGTATCCTGGGAATTCTATTAGTTCAAAATCTAATTACTTGAGTTGAGGTACCTATTTAATTTATAATATGTACCTTTTAGTATTATTTGTGGAAACACAGGTGCAGTTTATTCAAGTTGAAAACATCAAAGCTCTATGAACCAAGAATAAATATTTTCTTCAAAAATATAGCTTCTATTTCAATTGTAGCTGGCAAACTGATAAATTTTAAGGCTTTTTTTTCCCCTCAGAAACATAAACACAAAAAGTGAAAAAATGTAACATACTGCTACCATGTATTTGTTTTAATTTATGAAATGTATACGCATATTGTATCTCCTAAGAGCTTTTCCTATCATTTAAAGAAATATGTATGCTGCAAAAATAACATATATCTTAAAAAGAAGAATAGGGAGTAAGAGAAAGCTTTAGTGTCAGAAGGAAATGTAAAGGCCTTTTCATTCAAACAGCACTGGGACCAAGGAGGTCTGGATACTTACCACAGTCCTGAAGCCTGCTGGTGACAGATACAGAACATGCCTCCCACCTCCAGACTCTCAGTCTCCTGCTCCTTCCACTGAGCTACTCTGTACTCTACAAACTGTGCTAGTCCCTGTATAATTCCTCAGCAAAATGAGGGAGTTAGCTTCTCTCCATGTTTTCTTCCAGCTCTGAAATCTGATATTTTTATGATATTTGACTTTCTTACTCTCTAAGATCTACATTGCAACACACATTGATAAAATCACTTTGCCATGTCCTAAAAAATTCTGAGGAATTACTCATCTCAAGAAAAGCACTCAAAAACAATGCATTTTTTTCCCAATAAGCCTACCAAAGTATAGTCACATTTCACTTCTGAAATTCCATGGCCACCATAGGCAAAAGCAACAGAAGGGAGGGGACACAAAGGAAGGAGGCAAGGAAAATCAGAAGGAACACATTTTCATCTGAATGTTGCTTAAAGATTCCTCTGTGTCCCTAGTTTGAGATTCATTATGGTGGCACTAGCCCAGAATACATCCCTTTTTGTCTGCAAGTAAAGTAACATAAATGCAAAGACCCAGGCTAAGAAGAGGGCCTCTCTTCAGAAAAAAAACTGATTAACTCCTTAATGTCAAGATTTTGTATATTCTACTGATATCCTCCTTCTAGGAAAAAAGAGGCACTAAATAAGGTCAAATGATGTCGCAAACGAGTATTCAAATAAAAAGTAAACATAACCCAGGACTATGTCTGACTGTGGAAGAAGCTTTTCTTAAGATTAAGTAAAATTAAAATTTAAAAACTCTTTTCATTTCATACAAATTAAAAAGAAATTCTAAAATTGAAATTTTTAAAATGAGTTTAAAAGAAGAAGAAAATATTTAGAAACCCTTTTCAAAACAGTACTCCACAATATGGCACCATTACAAAGGACAAAAGATAGTGTCCAACTGTGGAGATATGTGTTAATTGTATGGTTTTCCAAAGATGTGGGAGAACTGATATCAATTACAGTATAATTACCATTACTTCCAACAGAGTTAACATGTAGTTACCACAAAATAACATACAATTAACTGGTGTCACATTGCACACCAGACTAAATAAGATACAAATTAAGAATTCCCAAATGTAGCCTTAATACTCTTCTATCTCTTAAAAAATACAATAAAAATAAAACAAGTTTTCTCTGATAATGTCACAGCATTTGAAGGAATTAATGTAATTATTCAAAGAGGGAGAACCAGGATATATAAGTTAGAAAGTATCATTTTTAGTTATAAGATGAAAAACTGCATAGGGAGGGAGAAGAATATCTTAACAAAAAATTTAAATTTAATAAGCTAAAAGTATAGTACATAAAATAAAATTTCCCTCACACTTCTTTCAGTTCCTGAAATTAGGCAGCTATATTTTAAAACCAAATTCAATAATGTTCTTAGCTTTTACTGACACCTAATATTTTTTGCTTTATTTATCAAACATGGAACAAGAGCCTGCTTTAGTAGTGCTACAGAGAGACACATAAATGAGTCAGGCTCAGTTCAAGACAGGAATTTAAACCAAATTTTTAGTTCTTTGCTATGTGAAGCAGTAAGTTATGTCTCAGTGCAAGCAATTTCCTTATCAGGAGGTGAACTTAAGGGACAAAGAATGCTATGGTTAAGCTTGAAGGAGTAAAATTCCTTGTTGGAATGTCTCAAGTTAGCAACAATAATACAGGATGCCTCGACGTGCTGCGTGTGAGAGAGGGGCGCATGTGGGAACGCATACATGCCCACCGTGCATCTAGGTTTAATTAGAAGAGAACTGAAAATGGCAGAGTGCAATGCTGTGAAGTTGATGAGAGGACAAAGGGAAAGGAGCTGTATTTCAAATACAGCTACAGTGTATCTGCTATATCCGTTTCAAACATCTGGGCTTCCAATTATTTATTGAACTCATGTGTAAGACTTATTTGGGAATACTGCAAACAGTTATAGAACAGGAACATGCAACTACTTTGTAAAATACTTGCATGACTGAACTCTTGATAAAATCTTGAAAAATATAAGTGAAAACCGCTATGACATAATTATCTTTGAGTCAATGTGTGAAAACAATTTAGAGGTTAGCATGCTAAGAATAAATTTCATACACAGCCTGCTAATTAATGTAGCAGACAATATTTTATTAGGAACTTATATTTTGCATATTTTTGAAGATTTAGTTTATTTCCTACATGTGACTTTTTTTTCCTTTGTGGTATCCAAAGGCTTACTTGAGATTAAATGAGGCTAGACACATTTGTAAAAGGCTGCACAACTTGTTTGAAGATTACATAAGCATACTCATAGATCCACAAAGCTTTCAGGGCAAGCTTATTTCCTATGTAGTCAGTATTTTCCCTTTTTCTGTGAATATAGAGCTCAGGAATAGATGTATTATTTTTTCACCCAGTTTTATTCCATTGCATTCGTGAAGCTTTTGTTAGGCTCCAAGGGAAACCAAACTGGCTAGGAGGGATGACAACAGAACAAGGATGGGTACATTATTATGCCATGTTATTTCCTCTTGTTCCCACATCACTGTTATATTCCTCTGATTATTACATTCTCAAAAAATGTGCTGATCACTGTGTGTGTTAGGCAACACTGCAAGATCGAGAAGCTAATATCCCAGATAGAGTACATTATGCATGTGATGTAAATGAGGTATGTGCTCTCTACATGTTGGCCGTTTGTCATCAGAGAGCCAGCGAACAGAAAGGATGGGTGCAACTGCTTTTATTCTCTTCCACTGTTTCCACAATGGTGAAAATAAAGAAGTAAATAGAATAAAAATCACCTGTCCTTCACAACTGATCTTAAATGGCACAAACTTGAAATATTTACAATGTAATATATATATTGGGTAGAGCTTTTTGTTTGTTTTCTTTATATTAGGAAAAAACAAGGCTCGTCATCTTCACATTCAGAAATTAGAAACTGAAATGCAGCACATTATAGTTCATACCAGTAAGGGTAGAGACAGCACTGACTTTGTTTCTCAAAAACTAAATAGTCAGATATTTTAAACTGTGGACTCTAAATTCCTGGTCTAAAAGCAAGGGCTTCAATGTAAACAATCCTTCCTGCTGAATTAGAAATGAATGCTTAGATCACAGGTTAAAATCTCGAAGTGAAATAAAAACACTTCCAAGGGCTCTAGGACATGGGCTCAATAAACAAGCACATGGTTATTCCTACAGCTTGAACAGCAGCACTCCTTGTCCATCTCCATCCCTGCCTAGATAAGGAGAAACTTGGAAAATTAACTTGAGCAGGATGTGAGACAGAAAGGCAATTCCTCAATCCTAAAGATTGTCTAACGAGAACTAACTAAAATGGATTTGCATATTCTTAAGGAAAAAGACAGTTATTCGTAGACCAAATAACTTTCCATGTGAATGTTATAATTAGCAGTTTTAAATCTCTGTAGAGTTTCTGATGGCACTTTTGGGCCAATTAATGACCTAAGAGAAGATCATGAGTATAACTATACAAGCTACAAAAGTTTTAAAAATATAGCTCTTATTTAACTCTACTACATATATTTGACACAAAGAAGGGTATAAGCGAAGAAAGGACTAAATCTGCTTTTCACTGATTAAATAAATCTCATATTTGAATTTGCATTATGATCAAAATTTTAGTTTTCCATAAATAAATCTCATATTTGAATTTACATTATGATCAAGATTTTGGTTTTCCATAACTGAGGTGATGACCAAAGAAGTAGCAAGAAAAATTGCTTATAGAGAAAACCAAACTTCTCGACTGCTTCAGGACCGAAATATTAAAACTTCATTTATATAAGGCTTCAAGTTGCACATTGTGTTCTCTTATTGGCAACGTGACATGAAGTGCTGGATTATGAGATTGCTTAAACCAAATAAAGTCTTAATGTAAATGTGAGCTGTTTAGGAACTCTAAGGTTTGAAATATTAGTCTTCCCTTGAAGACCAGCTAATATATTTGCAGCACTCACACTTGTATTTTCAATTATTTAAAAGTTCATTGACAATTATAATTTTTCAATTAAAAATAATGTAAATTCTAAAAATTCATTGTCTATTGTTCTAAACAGTCACATAGTTTGCCTTCTGTGTAAGATGATTTGACTACAAACTTTACTCCTCTTTAGTATGGTTTCTTCTTGAAGGTAAATCAATACTTAATATTGCCTCAAATATCAATCACAGAAAATTTTTAACTCATTAAGTTACCTTTTAAAATTGTATAAACTTGAGGAAATGATTCCGGAAAACCAGTTTGTACAAAACCACATGATATTCTCTAACTCAACAGTGTTTGGATCTCATTGCATTGTGCTGATCAGTAAATCCATCTACATTTAGCTAATTCTCAGTCCTCAGCTAATTCTTTAAGCCAGAGATGTTTGGTACAACAGACCTGATATGTTTGAAATAGACTTCACTTCCTTTCTACATCCTCTCCTTCCCACCACCACCCACAAAGATGATAAACAAAAATTGTTTTATTTATGGAAAAAAAGTGATGGCAGGCTGTCAGCCTAAGGCAGCTTTGAGTCCACCTTATTCCAATGAAACAGGAGGCAGGAGGCACACAGCATAAAGCTTCCTTTCTGGGCAGAAATCAGACTCAGTTCCCTTCCTCCTCACACAATAAACATGGTCAATGCTCTGACTTGGTGGCCATTAGCATCTTATAAATTGTAAAGTATTTTCCCACATATTATTGCATTGTAAGGCACAATCAACCTAATTTTACAGAACATACTGAGACTCAGTAAGATTTAGAGACTTCCCCAAGATGACACAGATAGTCAGGTGTACACATAGAAGATAGATCTCCAGCTTTAAAATTGAGACTAAATTTCTTACTGATTCACATAGCTTAATTTGTGAAACTTTACTGAGTTTTAGGTATATGAAATCAGGAAGATCAGCATCCATGCTGGCTTCTAAAACTTTGCAAGTTGGTATTTATTTTATAAATTTAACTTTCTGAAGCTATTCAAATCTAAGACTTCACTGCATAGCCATTTAAATAAATGAAATCAGCATTAAGTTGTAAATAAATGTGTGCTGCTTGTCTCTCAGCCCCCCTAGGCTGTGCTACTGTTTCACGTATGGTTAATTCTTATGCGGCTTTACAGGACTTATCATTGGCGATGCACACACAGAAGCTCCTGTTAACTGTGCTGCTACCAAGGACACAGGAGTAGTAGGTAGATATGCAGGTATTACACACTAGAGCCCTGCCACAGAAGAATGCAGAGACGGCAGCTGCCTCCTGTAACTATGAGAACTTGCAGAAAAATCATTAGTGGTCAGAGACTGCACCCTAACTGCAGTAGGTTGTAAGATTGCAGTGAGAAGTGAAGGAATGAGAGAGGGAGGGTGGAAAAAAGAGGAAGGGGAAGAGGTAAGGGTAATGGGGGAGGAGGAATGGAGAGAGACGGTAGGAAGGAGGTTAGGGAGGGATAAAGGAAAGGAGAGAATTCTATTCTTGCACATACCAGAAGGCAGAGACAAAGAAGTGTAGACTGAGGGTGATGCATCCACAACCTCCAGAATAGAAGACAGATGAGGACGTGGCAGTGAGATGAGCAACTTGAGACAGTCAAAGAAACTTCAGTATTCTAGGGCCTTGTAAGAGGCAGCCCTCTTATAATATGAATGTCCTCTGTGGAAGGCCAGACACATTCAAAAGGCAGACAGATGAAAATAAATTTTCAACTCCGTAAGAGAAACTACTTCTTCCAAAGTCTGGGCTCTAGTCACAAGCACACAATGAGCATTTTAGGCTCAGTGTTAGGGGAAAGGCAAAGCGTAAGACACGGGCTCCTCCTTCAAGTAATCAATAATGGTAACAGCGTGATGCAGTAAAAAGTATAGAATTTATATAAAGAAGAGCTGGTATTTGAACCTAGAGTTACCTGCATGAATTTTCAGTGTTTTGTTTGATTTGTTAGTCTATAATGGGGGCTAAGAAAAGATATCAATATTCTTTACCTCAAAGGATTTTTGTGAACATCAAATGTGATTTTTGTATAAAAAAGTATTCATCAGTCATCAATGCCTATAAATTATGTTAATTATCTTAAATTTTCATGTAGATTTATAATCCTACATCATCCTGAAGTTTCTCCCACAGAGAAGAGTGGGAGCAAGTTACTAGTTGCTTCTATAATTGTAGTAACAGGTTGACTTTCTCCAAGTTTATCTATGTGGAGAAATACACTGCATTTACCTCAGCCATTACTACCATCATTATTCTTTATTCTCTCTCATTCTTTCTTATACACATACAACCATACACACAGCCTCTGGGTTAACTTTCTTAGCCAGGCATTCAAGGCTTCCATCATCTGAACCCTGCCCCTCTCTAACTCAGAGTCCACGCCTCTCCTGATTGAACTGTCCTCCAGCTGTTATTCCCCATATGCACAGACACATGCGCCATCCATACTCATGCCAGGACCCTGCCTAGACACTCCTCACTATGTACTCTAGCCTTCTTGTCCTGTCTTTGAGGGCATTTCAAGTCTCTCCTCTTCTACAGAATCTTTTTTTTTTCCACCCAGGGATTGACAGGATGGCCTCCTTTTATCTTTATTAGCTTAATTAGCCTTACAACCCATTTCACTCATTTGGCACATAGACCTTCTATTGTCTGGTTCCCTTTTATGGATCTATCTTGTCTCCCAAATCAGACTTCACTCTCCTGTAGGTCAGAAAGAGGCCAGTCAATGTTTATCTGAATCCCAAGCACCTAACACAAGCCCCATACATCAAATGGTGAGCACTTGCTACCTACCACCCTGTGATGTCATGTGGTTGCAAACAACAATAATGGAGCCAGAAGAATATTTATTTGCATCTACCTTGCTTCACATATATCATATTATTTAATCTTTTCCATGACCTTATACAATATATTCATCATTTCTACCTTCCAAGTGAGTAAACAAAGTCTCAGAAAAGTAAGTAACAGGTCTCAGGTGGCATATCTAGTAATCCATGCATTGTTGATCACTAATTAGGCTGAGAAACTGAGATTTGGATTTAGACATGACTGATTTCAAAGGCTCCTGTTCCTTATTTCATTCCTGATGTTTGCCTAGACCTAGAGAAATCATTTCATGGCAATCAAATTGGTGGTCTAGAATAGTAAAGGCTAAACATACTACCAACTTCCCTTGAAGGAGTGTTACTAAGATCAGAGAACTTGGCTGGGCCCAGTGGCTCATGCCTGTAATCCCAGCACTTTGGGAGGTCAAGGCAGGTGGATCCCCTGAGGTCAGGAGTTCAAGACCAGCCTGGTTAACATGGTGAAACCCATCTCTACTAACAATACAAAAAACTTAGCCAAGTGTGGTAGCAAGCACCTATAATCCTAGCTACTAGGGAGGCTGAGGCAGGAGAATCACTTGAACCCAGGCAGCGGAGGTTTCAGTGAGCCAAGATTACACAATTGCACTCCAGCCTGGGCAAGAAGAGCAAAACTCTGTCTAAGAAGGAAAAAAAAAATCAAAGAACTCATGTTCTTAGAAGAATAAGGACTTGAGAAACCAATGCTATTTTTTTTTTAATGTAAGAGCTCACTAAAATGTTTCTTTGAACTAAAGATGAGGCTTGCCTTCTTGTCCCCATTTTGCAGATAAGAAAATGGATATTAATTTCAATGTTGATATCTTAATCTCAACATAGGCAAGAGGACCCCAAATTTATGGTTTCTCCTCTTAAAAAATTATGTTGACTCTCAATATGGGAAGATAACAATTTAAATGATCTTCTTTGTTGAGAACTACAGGGGACTACCGCAGCCTAGAAGATATCAGAACTAAGGCCATTGCGCAATGCATTTTACAAGACACCCTTTGTGTTATTTCAGAACCAATGCTGTTGACATTATTTATAAAAAGATATAAAGGGCAAATCAGTGTTGCACTAAAAATAAAAGCAAGCATTTCCATCCATAGTGGGAAGACAGCACTTTGGGAAATTCTAATCTTAGTTGCAAATGTCAAAGATTGCAAACTGGATCTTAGCTAAAAGTAAACTTCTGCCAGACTGCTCCCAATGGCACATTTTTGACAACCAGATTTAAGACAATGCTGAGAGGGAAGCAGTGATGTAAAGATACATAAAGTATATCCATGTGCAAAGTTTTCACATATACTCTCTATTCACAGCCCTAGGTCAACCAGCTGAAAATGAAAATAATCAAGTATAGTAATACCCAACACCATAAAGAGAAGAGAGTAGAATACATACACAAAGACTTACACAAACAACACACATGCACTGTCAGACAGACTGTCTCACATACACATCCAAGTAAACAGACACAGACGGACAGAAAGATTCAGAGACAGACATAGACACGGACCCAGACATGCTACAGACATACAAATACAGACAGGTGCACAATGAGATAGACACACAGACACAAAGAGATACTGACAAATAAACAAGACACATTACAGATGCATAGAGTCAGACAGCCAGACACACAGCACGTATGCACTGGTATAGATATAACAGACCTATGGACAGAGAGGCACACATAAATGCACACACACACCGAACAGATTCACGCAGTTGGACTCACATATAGATTTACACCCACAATGCGAAAGACACACATGAACACTCACAGAGTTACACACACGAACACTCACAGAGTTACACACATAGTGCAGTCACATGTACACACCAACTCATATGCAACCTTCCTTTCAAGGCACATCAGGACACATGGGCAGGGATAGGTTTAGGGGAAGAACATGAAGTACGTCTGTTATTGTGGACAGAATATGGGATTCAAAACAAAAAACTTTGAAGTTTCTCAAGTTTAATATTACCTGTGTGAATATAAGCAAATGATTTGAGCTCTTTGAACCTCATCCTCATCTGTAGAAGAGGAATAATAAAAACTCTACTTCTTACGATGGTTGCTAGTATTAACTCTAATTAATAAATGTGTGAAAATGCTTGTAAACAATTAAAAACACTGACATTTTGGTGATTATTATTATTATGTTCTTAAAACTGCCACCAGCAAAGAAAGCTTCTTAGGAAAAGAAAAAGTGAAAGTATTATCCACCTCATCTTTTACTGAGAACACTTAATGAAATCTATTTTTAAAAATTGATCTTTAGGGAACTAAATATTTATACAAAATGTAGTTACAGAAAATTCTGTTACTGGCATCAACTTAAATCTATTAATATTATACTGAGTGTCTACTATGTGCCAAGCATGTCTAGGAAATGAAATATTCTACTTAACCGTACTTACCCTCTGATTAGTCAAGCTATCATATACAATATATTCCATACTTGGTATTACTATTAGCAAGGATGATCGTACAGAACAACATAAGCAGCACTAAGACTAAATTTAGCAATTTGAGACCATACGATGCTTAAGAGTCACTACCATAAACACCTTAGGGCCATGAACATTGGAGCAGAATCTGGAAAGCACACAGGACTGAGTGCCAGAGAGACAGGGGACTGGTCCCAGTCTCAGTAACACCTTGTGGCTGGATTTGGGCAATCACTTCACTTCTCTGTTTCTTATCTATAAAATAAGGGGCTGTACTAAATGATCTCGAAGGGCTCTTTTAGCTCTGATTCAACTCTTCTTATAGTGCAATGAAGAAGTGCTGACTAATGGTCTTTCTGTTGAGAGAGTGCTGAATATATAAATTTTTACTATACTACTATAAAAACAAAGAAGTTCATATTTCATATCTCTAAAAGGAAAAGATCTATCATCACTGGACTAGAGAAAATGTGGGCAAGTTATGATTCTGTAAGAATAGAAATTGATTAAGAGATTTTGGGACACAGCATATTACATCCCTAATTCTCAAGGGCAAAGATCTCTGAGGAAAATCATCAGGATATACTGAAGCAAACATCCATAAAATGGGATGCCAAAGTCTGCAGAAAATTCAGATAGCTTTTAAGCAGAGCACTCTCCTATTAGCTCAGAAAAATCCAGGTGGACCCAGTTCTTTAAAGGCATGCACACAGTAAAACAACACAGAGTGTTTTCAAGTGATCACTTATGCTTCTCTGAGGAATCTAAAAATCACAATTTAGACAGATTCTTTGTTAGACTTAGGAGGCCGCTTGTATTGTCTCGAGGAGCATTGTGAAAACTTAGGAAAACAGTTTAGAATCTAGACAGCCTTTCCAAAGTTGCATTTTAAACTCAACCCAACTTTAAATGTTCAAGTTTTAGCAGATTTTTAAAAATATAATTTGTCATTTAAATGGTCTCAGTTTTATATTTAAAATTTCTCCCACAATCAAATGACTTCAAACTTAATATTTTGTTTTGATGATAATCATAACTATATATATTTTCTTTACTGTGCACTTTTAAAAATAACTAAAAAATTCCTGACAGCATATGCTTTGATTTTTTTCCTGCAACTCAGTTATTTAAAAAATGTTTAAATTTTTTTTACAATGAGTGGATTCTAAAGGCCACCTAGGTGGGACTGATTTAATGTGGAGGTTGAGAATTCTTCAGGAAAACTTTATTAATTTCTTCATGTGGGGTGACATAGCATTAAGTCACCTGACACTAAACTTGTGTTACATTCTTCCTCTGCATACTGGTTGTCTTTCCATTGGAAAAGCCCTGCTTCCACAACAGGACAGCCTCTAAGCTAAGGAAGGGCAGGAATGCAAAGGAGTCCTAGGCCAATTTTAAGAAATTTCAAATGGAGTTCCACCTACAGAACTGGTCTTGGGAATCCTACAAGAGAAGAAAATGGATTTTTAAAGGTATAATCCTAGGCACTTGGCTTTTAGTTTCCTGATAAATCCTGTAATAACCAAGGGAACTAAGCGTAAGTAATCTCAGATGAGGACACCAGGACTCAAGGAAGTCACAGACCTGTGAGTTGTGGAAGCAGAATCTGAAGCTCCAGTCATTCTGACTCCAAAACACATGCTCTTTTCACTCTTGCACACCTCTCATCATATTCTTCTTAAAATATAGTTTAGGTAAAATGTGCCCCATCCACAAACACCTATAATGGCTCCCAATTATCTAAAAGGATAAAACTTAAGCTAGCCACCACAACCATCTCTGTCAGCCTGCTTTTCTACCAATTATGTGTCAGATTCGGAATAAAGACACTTATGTTGATTATAGCTGGTCTTTCATATCCATGGGTTCTGTACCTGATAGGTCAACCAATTTTGGATGGAAAATGTTTTTAAAAATTTAAATTAAAAATAACAATACAATACAAACAATAGGATTAAAAATAGAGTGTATATTTACATAGCATTTATGTTGTGTTAGATATTATGAGTAATCTAGAGATGATTTAAAGAATATGGGAGGATGTGCCTAGGTTATATGCAAATACTATGCCATTTTATATAAGAGTCTTGAGCATACAGAAATTTTGGTATCTGCAGGGTGGGGAAGTGGGAGTCCTGGACCAGTTCACTAAGAATATTCAGGGATGATTGTACTTTATTGAATCATCACAACAAACACTTGTGCATAGAAACCATGCATATTAATAACATTTCTAAGATGGAGACATTAGGTCAGTCTAACTCCAAAGCCTTTGATCTTATCAACAACCTTAATTAAATGGATGGGAAAGTAGGAAGAAAAGAAATAAAGAAGGGAAGGTGGAAAGGAGGGAGAGAGAGGAAGAGAATAAGACTGGGAAAGAGGGAGGAAGGGAATAAGCATTTATTAAATGCCTAATTTGTACATAAGATATTTTATTAGGAGGTTGAATGTTGAAACTTTAATTCTTAAATCCTGATATTTTTACAGATGAGCAAACTTAGGCTCTAAGATATCAGCATAATAGTGATAAAGCCAGGATTAAACCCTAGTTATCTTTCATCTACACATGTCTAATACTATGCTTTGTATACAGTAAGTACTTAATACAAATGAAATGAAATTGAAAAAAAGTGTGTCCATGGAACAAAGTGCTGTATACAAGCATGCAATGTCAGTCACATTACCTAAACTAAGGCAAATAACTGTAGATAAAAAAATGCATCTCAAAGATAAACAAAAGGTCTGTTAGGAAATAGCCCTGCAAAATTACTGTAGTTCTCAACCTGAATAGGAATGCAATAGGAACATTCTTAGGTGTGTCTCAAGCTTTTGTGAGGACCCAGAGGAGAAAACCTATGTTTCTTCTGAGAAGCTGTTTTGTTTATGTGGTAGAAATACTGCGGCTGTTACAATACATTTGTAATACTAACAATACTTTTTGCCTGGTTACCAGGAAGCTTACAATCAAGTCTGTGGCCCATTTTAGCAATTAGGTAAATATGTATGACAAGAATTTTTGTGCACTTCACTTATCTCAGCTTTACCCTATTTACCTTATTTTCCTATCCTTAATTTTTCTTTACCACAATCTCTTCTCTATTTAGTTTTCATGTTGTTTTATTGCACGCATCACTGCGAATCACCCAAAATTCTTTTTACATCAAGTCAATGTATATACACAAGCAGTATAACTGTACTGTTTTGCTCCTTAATTCAAATAGAACCATTAGCCATTTCTAAACATTTACTATGTTTGATCAGTGAAAACTGTTATTAAGGTTAAGGTTAATACAATTGAAAAACATAATGCATGTACATGTATTACGTTATTTAGAATAGCATAGATTCAAAATATCACCTTGGTAATCTCAAAGACCCTTTTAGAGGGTCCACTAGATCAAAACTATTTTCACAGTAACACTAAGATATTGTTTGCCTTAGTCATTCTTATTCTCTCTTGAATGTGCAATGGAGATTTCTAGAAGCTACATGACAATGATACAATGTGGTTGCAAAAGCAGATACCAGAATTAAGGAGTCTTCTAACAAATCAGACATTAAAGAGATTCATAAAAATGTAAAGCAAAGCCATTTTTCTATTTTTTTACTTTGAAAATATAGTTGATACTCAAAAATGTTATTTATATTATTATCTAATGGATTTGTTATTGTTATCTTAAAATAAATATTTTTTCATATTTTAGTTTTAATAGTTAATAAGATAAATATTGGTTGATAAGTCCCACATAAATCAAAACTCTTCAGGGTCTTTAATAATTTTTAAGAGTATAAAAGGTCCCTGATATCAAAAAGTTGAGAACAGCTGGTCTGGAAGGATTAAGAGATTACATCTAGAAGAGATTAGATCTAGAAGGATTAAGGATTAGATACTACCTGCCATAAAGGGAGGTTAGGTCTATAAAATACTCATAATTAGTAAGTTTGCTCGACACATAATAAAATCAACAACTCTTTCAGAAAATGTATGCAACATATTGAATTTTAACCCTTTCATTAGAAGTACATTAACTAAATGTGGCCTTTTGACTTAAACATGTATAAACAAAACTCAAGCCTTTATATTTATTCCTATACCCACACCTATCTAGGAAGTATCTTGAACTTGTAAACTTATATATAAATTCTCACCATTTTTTTTTTTTCTGTTTAAAGTACAGAGAAGAAAAGAGCCAAACAAGTGTGGTGTTGTTTTTTATGAGTTAGGCCTTAAGCTAGTAGCTAGGCAACCAATCAAGTAGCCCTGACAACAGAAAGAAAAAGAACTTAATGATTACATTCAGCCAGGAGCCTACATACAGAACTTCATAGTTGCCCAATGTTACTAGTTGAAATGTAAAATCCAACACTAATAAAACTTACCTTGCTTTTCTCTAATTTTATAGCACTTCTGATCTGTGTATGTTCTTGTAAAAAAACACTATCGCAAGTATAAATATAGCTATTCATTTCAAAGAAATATGTATGAAACACATATATCTAGATAGACTTCTTTAGCTCATAATTTTAGCATTCACTTCATTAAATTGATGTTTGAAACTCAGATGTGTGTCTTGTTTTAGATTTTAAGTAAAATTGCGCTACCAATCTCACAGAGATGTAGGAAACAAATGAGATGATGGAAAAGAAATGCTAGAGTAAAGTGAAGTGATCCAGAGCTGGTCTTAGTTTCTTCCTCTGTGAAACAAGGACAGTAATACCAACATCCCTGAATTTGGAAAGGTTCAAGAGTGAATATATATGTAATAATATATTTGGAGCATAGAAAGCACAAAAATATTCCTTGTCATGACATAAAGGAAAAGTAGTACACTAATGTTTTTTAAACAGTGACTACTGCTCTGCTGTGCAAATGAGGAGAATTACAATTAGAATTTCTTCCCTTACTGCAAAATGTGCCTCACATTCTTCATAGTACAAGTTGTTGTCTCAAGAATAGGTTGACATAGAAAAGTAACACAATTGAACATGTTGGTCAACTGCTCACAAATATGACAATCCTGATTAATTAGGACTATGTGCACCTTTGAAAACAACCAAACCTCACTAGTCTGTGAGCTATAGAAGGAGCTCATTCATTTTCAATACACTTTGCAAAATAATTTTCTCACAAGCCCCTTTCACTTACTGGTGTACAACTATATTGATCCTCTGTCTAAATTTATCCTGTCATGCAACAATGAATACCTGAATCAATTGTATGAATAACAAGGAGCTATGGTAATTGACAATGAGAAGCAGATGTCCAGTATGTTTTCGTTTTCCAATAAAAGGGGGCAGTGTTACATCAGTGTAATGCTGATGTACTATTCTAATATTTTTGCAAAGTGTGGGTGAAATGCAAGAATCTACACTTTCAAAAAATGAACAATAGCTTTTTAAATAAATGGAAACAAGTTTACAATGTGTCTCAATGATTGGGTTACGATTTTCCTATTTAATTCACTGAAAAACATTATTTGGGTATGAGAAATATAAACAGCTATCAAGCATCAGATCAAGCTTTTCCAAAACATTATAGATTAAAATTCTGCTTTTGTGGAAATACATTAAAGAATAAATTACTAGGAACAAAATCTCCCTAGCACACTAATATAATCAAACTTGAGTATTATTATCATGTTGGCTTTAGCCAAATCCTAGCAGGCAGCTAGTTTATTCAAGCTACTCTAAAAATGAAAAAGAAATATGCATATCCTGACTTTGTAAGAAGGTGCCTGTTAGCATCTTACTAGCCATTTTTCCTCTTTTAAGACATTTTGGACCCAAGGACCAATAGGTTGACTCATTCACCAGTGGAGAATACCAAAGAAAGAAAAAAATTAAAACTAAACAACAGATTTGACAAGATGCCTGTCATCTGAAAGTGAGAAAGAATCTGATATTAAATGAGCATCTTTTGTGCAAGATACAGGCTGTACATATGCTTTTCTTCAAAACAGCCCTTCAAGAAAAGGGTAATTATCTCCATTTTATAGATATGAACATTGAGACTCAGAGAGATTAAGTAACTTACTTAAATAACACTGTTAGAAAACAGCACAGGGAGAACTGAGACCTAGCATTAATCAACTCTAAAATCCAAGGTCTTTGTAATCTACATGTCGTCTGCCTTTCTATGACTGCTCCTGGCCTGGCCACCTCCTTTGTTTCTTTGTCTATACCAGTATCATTCAATCTTCTGTTTCCTGACTGGTAGCTTTCCAGCACCAGAAGCAACAGACACCATGGCAGGGAAGAATGTCCTACCCAGATAGAAGGTGGCAAGTATAGAGAAAGCAGGGAGATAAATGCCTTTCTGCTTCACTGTTTTTGTTTATTTATTCCCTGCTATATTTCACCAAAGCTTGGAGATTGTCAATGTAAAATGTAAGATATCACAGGAAACTAATAAATGAATCTGGTACTGTTCTATAAGTGGAAATACAATTAACTAGGAATTAGAAAAGCTGAGATTTAATTTCTGCTCTGCCACAAATACACTATGACTGTGGGCAAGTGCTTTTCTTTCTCTAGGTTTCAGTTTTCTCATCTGCAAATTGAAGTGACTGCATTTGATCAAGTGTAATGCTCCCTCTGGTTCTCTTACTCTACAGTTTTAATTCTACCAATATACTTCAGAGGCAAGTAAGTGTGATAATAGTGTCCACTGTAGCTCATTTTGTTTGACACCTGATGAGGTCAAGCACTTTTCTCAAGTGATTCCCAGATGAGGAAGTGAATAGCAGCTCAGGACACATGTGTACAGATGTGTAATCTGCCTTTTTGTGAGCAGTTGTGATCAGTAGGTAATCAGTCTACTGGCTTACATAATACCTATGCAGGAAAGCATTCCAACCAATGCTTTCGCTGAGTCAGCATTCAAAAATCAAGACGATCAGAGAGTTACAGAACATACTTTACATATATCCCTTCATTAAGAAGGCCCACCCTGCCTTGGCTGTCTTCTTGCCAGATGCCCTTAGCTTAGCTCTGAGGAGACTTAGAAGCAGCCTAATTAAAATTCTGCCATGTATTGTCATGACTACAATACTCTCTATCTTAGAGATGTCAAAGCAACAAAATTTGGCAAGCAATTGGTCTATAGTTTGATCGAATTGCACTGGTATTTAGACAGTGGTGAAGATGGCTGGTGTTCTTTTTGTGGAAAGCTACAACCCAGGGCGGTAACTTAGATTTCTGCTGGCAGGACACTGACAATTCACGCACAGAAGTTATGTCGAAATGATGGAGCAGAACAGCTCCTAAGGTGCCGTTACAGTCTATTGTACCTACAATGTATATATTTAACAGATCCTAAATACTCCATGACACAGCCAACCAGAGCAACTCCATTGGTGCCGTTCTGGCCGATCAAGTCAACAATGTTTCATTTTAAAGTGCCAAAATAGGGATTTACCCAATACAGTGAGACACATCATGAGTAAACATGTAGTCATATGGACATAATCTATGATTCTATATGTACTATAAAGACATAAGCATCCCTATGCCTGTTAGTAAATGTTGGCTCACATTTATGATATATACAAAGCCTGTCTTGTGTACATCTTATATTACTAAATGTAACAAGCTACAGTGGACACTGATGTGTGACCCAGATCCCCCTTCAGGACTGGAAGATTTATTCCCTCCGCTGCTGGAATTGCTGTTGGTAGCTAGCTTTTAGCTGTTGGTCCTCTTCAGCACTGCCTTAGCTGAAGAGAGTCACCTCACTCAAAGTCATTTCCTCTTCCCACTCAAAGTCATGTCCTTATCCAATGACTCATTGATGATACAAGTGTATAAAAGCTCACACTCTCACCCCAACTTAGGGCAATTCAGAGTGGCCATGGGAACCTGGAAGCTTCCAATGAGGTTGCTAGAGGCCCTAGTTGAGACTGTACCAGAGCACAATTTCTTCTTCTGACCAGTCCTGGGTTTTAAAAAAAAATAATTAACTTGTTTATTTTTTAGAGATGGGGTTTCACTATGCTGTCCAGGCTTTTGTCTTCTCCCTTCCCTTAGCAATCCTAAGAGTGCTCCCTAATATACCTGCATGCTGATCTCCATCTCATGAGCTATGTCCCAGGACACCCAAATCTATGCCACATTCCTCTGTAAAGAGTGTCCAAATAAGAGAGAGAAGAAGAATGCTTAATAAATTATAATGTTTTATGACAACAACATCACAAAAAATTATCTATAACTGTATTAGGGGCTACAAAGAACAAATCCATAAATCAAAAGAATGTTTCTTATATTTAAGGAAACAGATAATTTCAACATGAATAATTTTGAAGAGAGTTAAACTGAATTTGTCACAATTCATTTTCCAGTTTAATTGCACATTATATATTAATATTAAGCCTCTTTGGCCCAGAAGAAAATATGATGCTCGGAAGAAAATGTAGTGCCCTATGTAATCCCATAAAATTAAGACAGATGTTTTGATTATAAGAAAGCCAAAGATACCATCACAAGAAACTGTTAGTGCTGTCCTTCATTTATTCTTCTGACTTCAACTAATCTATCAGCAATCACAGAAACTGATTCTAGATGCTAAACAAAGCCTGCAAGAATCACAAAATATATCTGCAAAACAGTGACATTATGCAAGAGGGAAATCATGTTAAGGAGAGCTCATGAATACAACATCCCTATTAATGAACTTTTCCAGTGTCTGAAATTCAACCTCAGGAAGGTTTCTACTGGGAAAACTACTCCCTTCAACTTGGAAACCAGGGTTTCCTGGTTCTGTAGAAACAACTTTGCAGCTTATCTTCTGGGACTCAGTTATATTCAGTGTGATATGTTTTAGGTCAAGTATAAATTTATCTCTCTCTCTCTCTCATCTATCTATCTTAACCTCATCTCTCATCCCTCTCCCATGTGTTCCAAAGCAAAATTAAGTTTTATCCTTTTACACTTCAGACTTTTTCCTTCCAAATGAATTTAAAAAGTCAATGAGAAATACTTAAAATTAATCTGTAGAATTTGAAGTTAATAGTATCTAAGTTTGAACTTCAACAGGTAACACAAATTCAACAATATAGGGTACTATGGAGATAATTTTTGTGTCCCCTCAAAATCCATATCTTGAATCCCCAGTCTCCAATGTGATGATAGCCGGAGGTGGCTCTTTGGGAAGTAATTAGGTTTAGATGAGGTTATGAGGGTAGAGCCCCATAATCAGACTAGTGCCCTTCTATCAGATAATCAGAATTTTTTACCCAGTCTACTACTAATAGCCTCTCAACCAGTCTCCCTGTTTCCATTCTTAACCTCCTATAATCCAATCTTACACAGTAGGCAGAATGATCCTTTTATATGTAAATCAGACCATGTCAATGTCCTGGACAAAATCAGTCTAGGGGTTCCCATTGCACTCAGAATAAAATGAAAAGCCTTTCCGGGGTCTACCAGGTCTAATAAGCTCGGCCCAGTCTATCATTTTTACTTTATGTTCCCCTGCTGTCCTGTCTCTTACCATTCTTGTCACAGTGGCCTCCTTGGTGCAGGTCTGATCCTCTAAGGGCCTCCACATTCATCATTCCCAGTGCCTGGAATGCACGTGCTCCTGCCTTTCACTATGGCCTGGACTGTTGCTTAATTCAGATGTCAATGTCGCTTTCTCAGACAAGCCTTACCGCCCCATCTAACATACCAACCCTATAACACCCTATTGTTTTAACTTGCTTCTATTTTTTCTCATGGCATTTATTGACTTCCTGCAGCTACATTTTCTATTTAATTGTTTATTTCTTCATTGTCTGTGTTCTCCTATCAGAATGTGAGCTCTAGGAGAACAGGTACTTTTGTCGTATTTTCTCACTGCTCTATCTTCACTCCAATAAGCAGAATAAGCAATAAATAATTTACTGGATCAAAAACCAAATGAATGCATTTTGCAAACTGCATTTTTTTTTTGCCCTGGTTGACAGGGAGCTTAGTATTACATTTAATGATGAGTCATGGTAACATATTAGTCTTCATTGTAAGCAAGTATGTGTCTTCCATTTTTAATATTCTGGTACTCTATTCTTATTCTAGTAACATCATATATCTCCTTTATTTTATGATACGTCTATTTCAGAACGTGACAGAAAAACACACCAATAGGCAGGTAGGTTGGGTCCCTGGGAGGCAAATTACACTGGGTTAGAAAGGGCATATTTGTTAATCAGCAATAATGCTTACAGGTGCCACAATGATAGATTTTAGTAAAGTGCAAGACAGCTCTCAAGCTGGAAACCCAAATCTATGGCTGGAGAACCCATACTTGGGAGCCTGGAAAAAACCAGGTGAGAGTGAGCCAATGAGTCTAGCAGATCCAGTGACACAGGGAAGCAGTTTTACCTTTTCATTCCTGCAGTTGTTCAACCCCATATTATTTATGGAGGACAGTTTCCCATCAACACCATGTGGCTGTTGCTGCTGTTGCTCCCGCTGGATCTGCTCTCGCATTTTCCGTGCCTCCTGGATGGCTTTCATCACTGTATCCTGATCCCCAAACAGGGCAGGGGAGTTGAGACTAGACAGGATATCTGCATATACAGGATGCATTATTAGAGGCTTGTGAGATCAGACTCCTAAAAAACACTACTACTATCCCCTCCCCTGTAGAAAACTGCATTCTCTGAACAAGAAAGGGGCACACATTTGCCATTTTTTAAAGTATACAGTAATATACATAGAGCACAGAGCCAGGGCAACCAAGATGTGCTGGGTTCTTTTAGCCCTTGGAGAAAACACCAGCACTCCAGTCTACCTGGATTCTGTCTACCCACCTCCTTGCAGACTAAGGTTCCTAGACTCTAATCATGTATATATTGGAAGAAGAGATTTGCTCTGCCTGTATGTACAATTGGTGCACAATGTTGTCTCTTCTGTGGAGGAATTATGGGGAAGAAGGGGGTGAGGAGTGACAAGGAGGCAGAGATGTTTGTCCAGGCTACCCATTATAGCTGCTGTGCTACTACAAGAAAGTTGTTTCTGGCCTGTAGAAAAAAAAATCTGTGAGGCCACATGTGTATTTTAGTGATATCTGTATCTGTGTGTTCACATGTCCACTGCAGGAGAGAGGGGCCGGAAGGAATACACCAAACTCTCCATTCCTCTAATTGCTGGCTGGTTAATGAAGCATTCTTCTCATCATGCTGCCTCAGTTATTTACCAAGGGAATGACAACTCATTCTCCATCCCCAGCTCAAACACCCACTACGATCAGCTCTCTATCTTCCTGACATTGAGGGGATATGTGTGGGACTGGTTTTCACGTAACTAAAAAGCTTCAGTAAAAGTGAGAATAAATATTTACTTCTAGTATATTCCATGCAATACAGGGAAAAATTTCAAAATTAAACTGACTTTTTTCCCACTATATCTTGCATTTTACTGTAGGTAAAATGAATACTTTGAATAAGTTTTTCCAGTTTTAGACAAAAAGAGGGCAATTGTTTGATGATAGATAGGCTTCATCTGCTGTGGTAAATGTTAGTGTGATCCACTTGCTTAAGGCCTCGTATAAGCATTTCATAGCAGGGGTGTGTGTGTGTGTGTGTACACCTCACATAGGCAGTACAGAAGGAATGAGAATAGAATCAAGCTCACACTGTATGTCTGGCATGTACAATGCATGTGCATATGCATTTGTCTTTGGAAAAAATTCCGAAGCTATCTATGAAATTTTTTTGAAGTCAGTCACTTTTTAGTCCCACAGCTTTTGCTCTGGAGTTTTCTGGCAAAAAGACCATTTTAATCCAATATTTTCTGGACAAAAATGCTGTTCAAACACAGGTGCTAGTACTTCAGACTATTTCTAAGAAATATGCTCTGCTGAGTAGAGTTCCATAAAAGCAGGGCTTGTGACTTAGTCATCTCTGTCCCTCATGATACTCAGGACAGCAAACAAATGAATTCAGAGTGAATTCTAGGAGGGCCATTTCAAGCTCAAATCTATAATTTACCTTCTTGTTGGCTTTTTTCCCTCATCTCACAACTTCCAAAAATCCAGCCAAGGGACATGCATATTCACATGCTGGAAATGATGTAATTCTGTCTCTTATGTGGAGACCACTAACTTTGCATGAAAATTTTCAGGTCCCAAAAAAGGCATCCTTACTCAAAATGAGAATATGCTGTTGTAGAGATCCTATAACCCAAATTTCAGTGAGAAGATTTACATCTCACTATCAGAAGATTCACTTAGACTCAGCACAATTCAGCAAATATTTTAACTGTGAGTTTACTAAAAGAACAATGAGTAACATGTGAGAGGACCTGGTTTCTAATCCTGTTTCTGCTAAGTAATAGCTACAGGGGTATGGGCAAGTCGTTCTACCTCTAAGAACCACAATGTATGTATTTGTACAATGAGGGTAATAATAGTATCCTACCTAATTCATATGAATGTGAAGCATCAAATGAGATAAAATAGGCAATAATGTTTTTTAAGCTGTTAATGGCTATTCTTATACATTATTTTATCTATTGTAATAAGCATTTTAGACTTCAGGACTTGGTAATATAAGAAAGGTAATCTAATGAAGAAATGCTTGGTCTTTAGGCTAACGCTTTAAAATCTGTGTCTGCTTGGAAATTAAGAGATTTAGTTTCCTAAGAGCATAAGTATAACAAATTAAGAGACTTAATTTGACTTAAAGAGTACAGTAACAATAATGTTAATGCTTATTTGGCACTCTTACTGACAACCACTTTCACACTTATTGTTTCATTCCACTTTATGTATGTACATGTATTGATAATCATGCATTCAAATTCTTTAAAATTGAATGCCTCTAGATTCTAAACTGTACTAGACACTTCATATGCATTTTTCTCTTTTAATTCTCACAATAACCTATGAGCTATAGTAACCTATAGTAATACTATCACCCTTTCAGAGATTAGGCAATTGAACTTGAAATAACTTTCTTGGGGTCACATAGCTAGTAAATGAAGGCTCTCTGTCTAAGCCCACCTCATTCCAAAACCCATGTGTTTCCCTACATAATTTTCACATAGGGATACAAATATTCCTAGAGATACTTGGCAATATATGGGGGAGTATAAGAAGCCAGACATTATGACATATGTTCCTGCATATCAATAGTATTTCATATATGTTCTGGAATTGTGTCACTCATATTTGTTTTAATGCAAAAGTAATATGGGATAAGATGTAAAATTCATGTACACTTTGATAGAAAATAAAAATGTCAAATAAATTTTGGCCTTTTAAAAGGCTGCTTTGAAGCCAGGTCCTATGTCCCTGAAAAATTATTTCAGTGGCAAAGCACTGACCAAATATAGAAATTCCTAAGTCTATGATTTACTGGATCTAACTCATTATCATCTAAAGAATCCATCCCAGCAGGATTTATATTATGATCTTTTCCAAAAGTTCTAATATAACAAGATACTAAATTGGGTTATATTTCAGTAGAGAAGATAAGAGTATTATCTTTTACTAAGGAACACTTTGGAAACAAGTATCAGTAGTAACTAAACAGGTTTGCTTTCTTTTACCTAATTCATAAGTCTCTTCCTGGTGTTGACTTTTCCATTTACCTAAAGAGGATCCTCTTCCCAGGCTTCCTCCAATGGGGCTAGGGATGCTGCTTTTGTTTGGCAGGTTGACAGGGCTGGTTTTGCTGGCTGGGAACAGGTTCTGGGTGGGAGACGTTGGGGACTTTACAGGCTCTGCTGTCTTGGGTCGGGATGAGAGATTCAGAGGCTGTGCCGCTGCTTCATCCTGCAAAAGTTTAACATAAATAATTATTTTTAAAAAAGACAAATGAAGCACATTATCACTTAGTAAGCCACAGTTATTTTACACCTCAGAGACAATGCCACATTCTCCTACAATAATAACAAAAGAAGCTAATTATCTACCTCCTTGAAGATTCATCGGAAGGAAACCTCATTAATTTCCCTGTGTTATGCTTCTATTTACATTAACTGTGTAGTTGGATCATTCTTTTTGCCAAATTAAAATCTGAATTAGCTCACATTACAGCTTAATTTCCTAATGTGTTTTCAGGGATCTAAATTAACCTAGGGCATTTACAAAGAATTATTTAAAATTTCAGCAGCTCTGTAGTGCTTTTGTGTTATTTTCTCTGAAAAGTTCTTATAGCTATAAATAGTCTCTGCAGCTAATTTTTTTAATACATATTTTAAATCAAACAATTGCAAGCACTTTAAAAATGGAAACATGGAAAGCCTTTTTCTGATCTACTAGGCTCCTGCCCAGGGAGCCACATGCCACAACACAGCTTCTATGTGGCTTTCTGGGTGTGGGCACTCTTCATGGTCTATATTCTGGTCTCTATTCATGTTTAAAATTAATTTTTGCAAAGACCAAGGATAGATTATAATTATGTTTTATATACTATGCTATATGCAATTTATTTTTCATGTTTAAAGTGATGTTTCTTTATAGGCTTTTTTACATATATTTACAGAATGTCTATTTTAAGACATGTCCTTTTACACTGAGACGGTATTCAAATATCTGGCTTGTAACTGTAGTTCATCCAGGAGCTTGAAAGCTAAGCTCCTTCCTTTGTTTTGTCTCATTTGTCCTGCCATAAAATACTTGAAACAACACTTTCATCATCCTAGAAATTTTGTTGTAATATAAGCATATTCATTTAAATGTTCAGTGTTAAGATCTGTATTATTGTATTCTAAGATAAAATGGTCAGCAAATGTTAACTCCCATTTTGCTTCTGCGAAGGCAAAGAGAACTAGATTTTAATACCATTGTTTAAAAGACCCAATAGAGTTTAGGTTAGACATTTTTCCCCTTAGTAACCAAGTGACCTTGCTGGGGCTCAATTTCTTCATCTGCCAAAAGAGAGTCTGATGCTAGGTGATCTCTCAGGTCTCTTCTAGTACTAATATCATTGATTAAGGGGGAACAAAAAGAGAGGCCAGAAAATAGTACTTGAGAAGGAGGATTAGAAAGAGAAAATAAAATTAGCACGCACAAAGAAGCAATTATATACCAAGCACTGTACTAAGCATTTTCACATACTAGCTCATTTAACTATCAATAACTGTATGAGGCTGGCCAGTATTATTCTAAATTTACAAATGAGAAAATGGAGGTCAGAATGAAAATGTAAATTCTTTATTGGACTCCACATTTCAGGCCCCTTTTCTACTGAACTACCATAGAAAATAAGTCAGTTGTTTGATAATATAGTGATGCCCCAGATTTGTGTGTGTGTGTGTGTTCATAAGGAAAAGGCAATCTGTCACATATGTTGCAATATACCTTTATGTATATTTATATATAGGACAGGTTCTCAAGCAACATGGGTATACCCATTATGAATGTCAAAACTATCTTATGTACTTAATTGCATTTTACTTCCCTTTGCTCTTAATTCAAAGGATGTTTGAACTAGTTTGTTCCTTTACTCACGTCTAAATAATAGGGATTTATATGCTAGTGTTTAGTTTTCTCCATGTTTCTTTTATTTGGGGCTCACTGAGCTTCTAAAAAATCTAAATTTAAAGTTTTGATCACATTTGTAACATGTTCAGTCATTATTTCTTCAAATACAACTTTCTGTTTCTCTCTCTTCTTTCTGGGCCTCCAATTGCATACATTAGTCTATTTGATTTTGTACCACAGTACTGACCTGTCTTTTTTCTATGCCTTTTATTTTGGATAGTTTTATTGTTATGTCTTTAAGTTCACTATCTTTTCTTCTGCAATGTCTAAGCTGTTGCTAAACCCACCTAGTATATATTTTTTAATCTCAAACACTGTGTTTTTCATCTCTAGACATTTGATTTAGGTTTTTCCATGTCTTGCTTTATCATGCTCATGTTTTCCTCTATCTTCTTGAACATATGGAGTTTATTACAGCTTTTTCAACTTAGAAATACTCTAATTTTTTACTTAGTTTTATAATTCAATAATCGCCACTTTAACCAATAATACCACTGGGCATGGCTAGCACCTACCAATGCCCAATTAAGTGAATCCCTTTCCACCACGGTAGAACTGTTGGTCCTCACAGCCTGTCCTGGCCTGACAACTTTGTGCTAACCAAGCCTGGGAGTAGGGGAAATAACAATAGCTCTAGACAGACTCCCACTATTCCTACATATAAGAGGCATAAATGTTTTCTCAGATTGTATATAACTTTGGTCAATTTTAAGAATGCCTAAATGACTGTTTTTGTCAGTGTTTTACAGCTTTATAGGTGCTTTTTTAGGAAAGCAGATTTGCTTATCTCATCTGGCTCTAGTTGGAAGTCTCTTATAATAGCTGTTTTTTCTGTCTTAGTGCCATTTTGGGCTCTGTTTCTTTTGATTAATTTTTCCCATTATTCATATTTTTTTCCTGCTTTGCAAGCCTGATAATCATTGGATGGATGCTATACATTGTGAATTTTACCTTCTGGGGTGATGAAGTTTCTGTATTTCTTTAAATATTTGAAAACTTTGTTCTGAGACACAGAACAATTTGATCCTTCCTAGGCTTGCTTCTAGGTGTTGTTAAGCAAGGTCAGAACAGTCACTAAGTAGGGGTAATTTGTCCCCACTACTGAGGTAATACCCTTCTGGGCACTCTACTTGATGCTCCGTAGGTCAGGAGATCTTTCCACTCTAGCTAACTATTCCTGGCCCTTTATGAACCTTGCAATTGATTTGTTTGCTATATTCTGGTGTTGCCCCTTATCTTTGGTAGTTTCTCACATGCATGTGCTGATCAGTACTCAGCTAAATACTCAGGGGGAGCCTTTTGCAGATCTTCAGCACTCTTTCTCCATGCAGCTTGCTCCTTTCTGATACCCTGTCTCACAAATTTCATCTGCATTAGCATCCCTAAATTCTAAACTCTGTCTCTCTACTCAGGGAGCCTGTAAAACTTCCTTCATAGTTGCCTGGGAACTTCCTCCTGATAGTGAGCTGCAACAATTATAGTGCTTGCCTTACTTGTTTCTCTTCTCATAGGAAGCACTGTCCTGTACTCCTATTGTAAATGTCTGAAAACCATTGTTTTATGTAATTTTGTCCTGAGTTTTAGTTGTTTAAGCCGGAAAAGTAAATCTGATTTTGTTCCTTCATCATGGTTTACCATGGAATTCCTCTAGGTGTTTATTTAGGATCTCTCCCAGTCTACAGCTAGATATTTTAATCACAACCACTAAAATCACCACACTATCTTCTTTATTACCGTAATAAGCAGCAGCAGCATCACGACCACTAACATTGACAGAATACGCACTATAGACTAGAGGATATATTTAAGACCTATAATAATATTAACTCCCTTTTTTTTTCAGAGGCAAAAACTAAAGTAGAAAGACATTAAGTATCTTGGGCAAGCTGATATAATGAGTAAAAGTGGTAGAACCAGTATCTTTAACAGAAACATTCTGACATCTGATGTTGACAGTTACAGTAGACAAATATTCTAGGGGAAAAAGGTACATCAGATCATCTATATTTATTTTTGTTACTTTCAGCAAATGTTGCCTATGTTCTGTCTGAATTTAAAATAAGTAGTCATATTATATAAAGAAGTAAAGCAATGACTATAAAGAGAAACATGGGAGATTTTGGTAACCATAGTTCCTTCAATTAGCAACGATAAGATTATTTTCAGAACATCTTCAGTAATAGGAATTATATTTTAAATTTAAAATACTTGATTTATGTTTTGTTCTATATATTTTTACCCATATATAAAGTAAAATACCTAGTAAGTAAAAAGAAATATTTCCTTTGTTATTAACATAGAATATGGTCAAGTCAAATTACCCAGAGAGCTCCCTAAGCATTTGCATGTGGTCAAATGAGTAATAAAATTCAGTTGGCCCACAAAGATGAAATGGTAAAAGCAGATATAAATTTGAATTTAACCAAGGAACATTTTACTCATCCAGTAAAGACTTGGTTTGGTGCAGTTCCAGTTGGGAAACTTACTTATAAAATGACTTCTTTATGTTAAAATATTTAATACTCAATAGCTCAAGTCACTGATGTTTGATGCTTCAACAATTACGAATAAGCAAAGTGCCTTGGTTTGAGTTGGAGTGTTCTGACTTATTCACAAACACAAACTCTGGGAACATCAAATACTCTGTTTCCATACATGATTCTGTCTTATTAAATGTAAACCTCCTATTGTCATATCTCAATATTTCAAACAACAGACCATAAATGTTCACCTGTTTCTTTAAAGAATCTAAAGAATAGGTGGCATTAAATTAATTCCTTTGGATAGAACGCAGGCAGAACTCTCTCTCTTAATGATTTTCACTTTTCTTGATCTTTGGTATTTGGGATCCACTTTTTTTAAAAAGACTTTCTGGAATCTCAATATTACTATATGCAAATTTTAGAAAACAAAACAATTTCAGTGACTGTATAGCATCTGATGCTTAGTTTTGATGGTCTCAGCTGCTTCCCTTGTGAAGATTTAATAATTGCAAAATTTCTTCAAATGCGGTGCTTTTATCACATTACAATAAAGCATTTGTAATTAGCATACTCCTCCAAGTAGATAAGTCAATTATACAAAACAATTGTCCCTTTGTTTGAATTTGATAATTCAATATAGAAAGTAACTGCAATCATAAAACCAACAAGCACCACCTATGGGTACCAGCTGCAGCACAAAATTGCACCGGCTCATCAATTTCCCTCTGTCGCCAAGTACCTCCTGGCTGCACAGTTTCAAGACACTGAAAATTAGTGAGAAAAGACATTTATTAATGTCCCAGACATAATTTGTGAAAGTCTGTTTATCCTAACACAACTATATGGCATCAAAAGCATTATTAGGCAATGACAACTCATTCCTTAAAGGCCACTATAACTAGTTTTGAAGGAGAGATCTTCATCAACAAACCATACAGAGTCCAGCATCAACTTCCATTTTGTACTTCTTTTTAAACCTAAGGTTTCAAGATCCCAGTTGTCTGGTCCTATAAGTTAACTCCCTCCTTGTTTAAGAAACATGGAGAGAAGTGCCACAAGTACATGACAAAGAATGGCAATAAAATCATGGCCATTCACGCCAATGAACATTAAAAAATAAAAGCCAGAATCCAAAAGGGGAAAACTCTTGAGAAGTGAGTTTGCAGATAGAGGTGAAGATCTCACAATATGGCACTATTGTTATCAAAAGGGAAACACCTGTTTCTCAATGCTCAATCATGAAATTTACCATAAAGAGGGACATTTTGGGGTTGCTTTATGTTGCTATGTTTCCTGCTGTTTATGCGCAACATAGCCTGCTTCGCTACCTTTCTTGTGAAACTATTTTTCTGAGCTGTTTCCACAATCCTGCAAGGCGAGTACCTTAACTTGAGTTACAGGGCTGGACCCTCTCTTTTCATTTTTTATCCCAGTAGGTGAGACCGTCCCTGCTGTGTTTGGTGGCTGTGGAGTTGATGGCATCTTTGCTCCAGGTGACACCTGCATGCTGGCCAGCTGAGCGGCATAGAGCTGCTGCAAAACAGGGAAGACAAACATTGATCTCTTTAAATGCAGCTGAAATTGAGTTTCAAAAAAAAGACTTACCATATTGTTAGATTTCTCAGACAGTCTTGTAATTTCTTTCTCACTATTTTTAAAAAAGGAAACTAAGAGAAGTAAAATAATATAACAGAAAGAAAGAAAACTGGTAAGGGAGCCACAGTTCTATTCCTGGTCCTTCTAGCAACAACTTTATGACCCTGGACAAAGGATTTGATTTCTTTAGAATTCAGGGTCTGTTGTTTACTTTTTTTAATTGTACAAAAAGGAATTTGAGTAAGTAGTCTCTAAGATGCTTTTTAATGCTTAAAATCTTTAAAAAGTTATTTAAATGTCTGGGATGTCCACTCATGTAATATTAATATTCATGAATTACAAAACTAACCTGAACATTTTTAAGGATTCTTAGAAGAACTGCATCATTATTATTCGGCACTACTATGCCTCTCTGGGTATTCTGATCCTTCTGAATGATGAGTGCTGTCCCCAAAGCCACTAAGGTCCAATGGCAGTCATTGTTTACACAGGGTCTTACTACTAGGCAGCATATAACATAATCCTCAAGAGAATATGGCCAGATTGGTAGCAGTTTTTTTTTGTTTTTTTTTTTTAAGTCAAGCTTCTCTGAACCCAAACCAGCTAACAAAGTACTTCCTTCATGCTTCTAAACAGATCACCACACTTCTCCTCTCAGGTTCTGCCTTTGCCTGGAACTCCGCATTTATCTTCATCATATTATCACTGCTGTTTCAAGGTCTTTTCTCAAGTATTTTCTATAGTTCTCTTTGGCAAACCAATGATCTTATCTATTCAGCTTAAAATGGTTCCTCTTCTCTGAGACATGATAAACAGACAACTTGATGTTATGAATCTTTAAATTATCAATCTGAAAATATGTTGATTTCACTAAATTAAGGCCAAAAATGGAAAGACAGGTGGGCTAACCTCTTTTCATATAATTTTCATTTTTATCAAAGTCATTCTTATATATAGCTTTACAAGTTAAATAGTACTTTAAGGTTTAAAAAAACAAAAACACCAAAACAATAACAACGAAAAGAGCCTGACCAAAATGTACAGTGCACAGCCTCCACAGGCAGGCATGATGACCTTCATTTCCTTACCCTGGTCCTCCTTATCTCACCTCCTGTTCTGTGGAGTCCGTTCCCTTCAATTCATTTAATGGTTTAACTGGTATTTTTTGCCTTATTTGTAAGTGCTTATAAATGTTATATTCTTATCTACATATAAAGGAAAATGAAAGGTTCACTTTCCTACACTGAACCCCACATGTGCTCCAATGCTTCCCTCTCCAATCTCTTAATGTTAATATCACAAATTTTAAAATTAGCGTTTGCTGTTTTATTTTATGAAGATACTAGCTCTGTAGTAAACTATACTTAATTTTCTCTTTCTTAACTTTTTATTTTGTTAGATTTAATATTTACCTCATATTTTGTTTTCAAAATTTTTGTGTAACTATCACTAATTCTCAAACTCACTGAAATCAGTAAACTCTACTCATTGTAATTGAATATATCAGGTAATCTGTGAATCCTGTTTTCCCTTGGAGACACCCTTCCTGGAATTCTCAATCTTCTTGCTCCAATCTGAACTAATTTATTCCTCAGGCCTACCTACTGCAGATCTATGGCACTTGGAATTCCTTTTGCCTCTCCTGTACTGATGTCCTTGTTTCCTGGGTATGAAGTTTTCTTCCCTTTTAGTTATATGTAGGTAAGAATATAACATTTAGGAGCACTTACAAATAAGGCAAAAAATACCAGTTAAACCATCAAATGAATTGAAGGGAATGGACTCCACAGAACAGGAGGTGAGATAAGGAGGACCAGGGTAAGGAAATGAAGGTCATCGTGCCTGCCTGTGGAGGCTGTGCACTGTACATTTTGGTCAGGCTCTCATTTTGGTAGAGCATATCCTCCAAGCACTTCCTGAGAAAGGTGAATGTGAGATTAATTATTTAGGAATTAACATTTCTGGAAAATGTTATTATATTCTTCTCACTTGACTGTAGATTGACTGTATAGAATTCTAAGTTGAAAATAATTCTGCCTCGGAATTCCAAAGATATTGATCTGCTGTATTCTTATTCTTCTTACTAAGGAAGCCTGACATTATTTTGATTCCTGATCCTTTATATGCAGTCTATTTTCTCCTCTGAAAGCATCAGGTTCTTCACTTTCCACAGAATGTTTTGAAATTTCACTATTATATCCTTCTGTTGACTTTTATATTCATTGTTCTGAACACCCAGTCAGGCTTTTCAATCCAAACTTAATGTCTTTCAATTCTAGGAAACTTTTTTTGATGTTTTTCATTGATAATTTTCTCCTCTCTGTATTCATATTTGATAAATGTTAGATTTCCTTATCAACTCTCTTTTTTTCTTATTTTTCCTTCTGTTTGTTACTCTGACCTTTTGTTACACTCTATGACAGATTTTTTTTGCAACTTCATCTTCCAAAACTTCTCTAAATGTTTTAAAGCTTCTGCCATTATATTTTAAAGGTACTCTTATTCTCTGATTGCTTCTTTTTATGGCATCCTGTTCTCTATTCTGTTTGACAATATTAATGTTTTCTACATTGTTGCCACTCTTTTCTTCCAATGTCTTTGAGTTTTTCTATTAGGGGTTTTTCTAAAGTGTCTGGTGTTCATTGACTGTTTATTCATATATAAGAGCAATGTACTCAAAAGCTGACTGGAAGGTCTAAGTATGGGGTAGACTTACTGATTGATGGGCTTCAGCATATGGTAATGACACAGAAAGTCTGCTTTTTTATTGGGGAATCCCAAATGTCAATATCTACAGGTCATTTATCTTAGACTAGACCATTTTTTAGAGCAGTGTCTTCAAATTCTTGCCTTGATTTGTGTATACACTTGTATGCCATCATTACATGAGCCAAGCAAGAGAAGGATCTCACAGTCTGGTCTATCCTGCAAACTCCCTGGTTTTCACCATGGCACCATCACTCATTATCAGCTATGCCTGATGTCCCAAGATATAAGTTCAAATTATCAAGAGAATAAATCTCTGGCTTCTTCTGCCAGGTTATGTGCTCATGGGGCTGGGAGGGAGAAGGCAGGGATGGTAGTTACCAGGTTGCATGAGGTTAGGGAGGGATCATCTTATATCTATTTTCAACCAGTCATCCTGTCGACAGTTCCACCTCTTACAGCTGTTCCTTTAATGATACATGATGCCTTCAATTCCTACGCATTTGAAAGGCTCAGCTCACAATTGGGCTTGATTCTTTTTGGCTTTACACTCCTAAAGCTTGGGTATCAGCTTTCTCTTTTCTGCTAAGACGGTTATAACTCATCTATCCATTTCTCATATTCCAAATTTTTTTGTCTTCTCTTTTCATTTCTACTTGAAGGTTTACACCCATAATTCTTAACCATCAGTTTATTAGGATTTGGGTGAAACTAACAATAAATGAATATGTTAATCTGCTATGGTTAACCAGAAGTCAGACACTCCAGTCTTAACACTATCTAGTGCCTGAAAACTTTGTTCAAATATTTTCTTTTCTTCTTATAATCAAAATTAAGCCATTACCTTGATGGTCACATTTCTCTCATAATAAATAGAAAGCTTCCTAGACTATCAACAAGAGAGAAAATAGCTTAAACTTTGCCATATTAGTAGGGGAGAAAAAACAGGTGGTTTGTATGTAATTTCCAGCATTACTGTCATTCAGATGGACAAATAAAAAAAATTACAGTAATCAAAAACAGACCTTTCAGCACATGTAATTAAATGAAAGCTTAATAAAGAATAATTTGCAAGAGCCAGATGTGCTTATGTCATGATTGTTGCTTTCTTTGGAACAATTTTTCTAATATAACAAGCCTCTAAAGAAATTAAAGTTTTATAATTCTGTATGCAATGACTCAGTGGCAGGGAAAATTCACAAGCAGAGTCAGTCAAATTGCCAGAACTTAGGCAAAGTGATGGGGGCATCTTTTGGTTTCTGTTTTACTCTGCTGTATCATTTTCCTTTGAAATTCAGCCAGATGTCTTCAAAATGGAGATAGGTCAAGCTTCTGAAAATGTCTGCTTGGATTAAGGCAGTGAAGAAAAGTTCTGTATTGAATGGAGTCAAGATGGTTAAGAGACAAAAACATGTTGGCTAGATAGTACTGTAGCTGGTATCATAACCAATATACCCTACTATGAGTATTAAAGAGTCATGAAATCTTAGAGATGCTGAGTCGTTAGGTATAATTTATGCCATCATTTTTACCTCAGTAATTCAAAAGATCAAATGAATTTTACTCTATTTTGAGTCCTTTAGGAAATTTGAACTAGTGAAAAATGCAAAAAAGAAAAACCACCAAATTTCTGGAAACAAGTCTATGTTTTTTAAAAAAAGTTGATTATGAATCCTTTAGATTGAATGAATAACACAGTTACTTTTCAGGAAAAGACTAGTGTTAATTGCTTCTTCTAAAGCTCTGATAATAATTTATTTTATAACCCTTTTAAGTGAGTTGTACCTAAGAAAGGCAAGACCACATAAACTCTGAAATTCCTTAAAACAGGTTCTTGTGAGTTGTGATTACTGATATATTAGAGAGAGGAAGAGGTACTGCCACATTCCATAACCCTTTTCAAAGCTGGGTAACTGGACAGTAGGATATCAGGTAAGATTTAGTAGAATAAGTCTTGAAATAAAAATCAGAAAATGGAGTCCAATGCAAAGATATAAGGTATTCACAAAAATTAAAATATCCATATTCCATCTAACAAAACGTGATTTTAGTTTAAATAGCATTCTCTTCAGATTGAAGATTTTAAATTTGTCTTGAGTAATATGAATTGTCACTCATTGAATAGGTATAAACTTACAAAATAATTTCACAGCTCACCCTCTAAACTACCATTGATTGAATTTGTTCCATGTGCAAGGCTCTGTGTTAGGGGCTGAGGAGGCTTCAAAATACATAGCTCTAAAGGAGACATAAAATATAAATCCTTAGCACTTGATTTGCACTTTTATTGTGGTCCTTATCACTATTTTAAGCTTTATGTGTAGTTGTGCAAATGTATCTTATCCTGCTTGATACACTATAAGCTCCTTGAAGGTATGATCTACCTAATTATTTTTGAATGCTTAGCACCATGAATGGTGCCTTGCAAATAATAGATACCCAATCAATAGTTTCTGAATTACATACTACATAAAATCATTGCATATTAGGAAGGAAAGACAGTGTCTATAAATGAGGCAATACAAGTTGTATATCCTTATATTTACTATATATGCAATGAACAATTTTATGATGTTAAGGTTAAAAATAAAAGGCAAAAAATTCAGTCCCAGTTTAATCACACTGTTTCATATGAAATTAATCCTTTGAAGTAGTTTGCTAAAATTTTCACTAGATAGCTGCTTAGTAACTATTAGCCTCACTAACCAGTAGCAGCATTTCTAGACACCAAATACAATTTAGCTGAAAACCAAAGAAAGAAGGCAATTCCAGTTACAATAGCTACAAAAGAAAAATATTTAGGAATATATTTAACCAAGGAGGTGAACAATTTGCACACGGAAAACTATAGAACACTGAGGAAAGAAATTGTAGATGACACAAACAAATGGAAAAACAATTATATCTGATGGTCATGACTCAGAATAATTGGTGTCTTTAAAATGATCATACTGCCCCAAACAATCTACAAATTCACTTTAATCTCTGTAAAAATACCAATGTCATTTTTAGCAAAATTAGAAAAAACAATCCAAAAATTCATATGCAACCAAAAAAGGGCCCCAAGAGCCAAGGCAATCCTAAGCAAAAAGAACAAAGCTGAAAGCATCACATTACCTGACTTCAAATTATACTACAAGGCTTATAGTATGTACGGTACTTGAGTAAAAATAGACGTGAATAAAGAACAGACATGAAATGGAACAGAATAGAGAACTCAGAAATAAAGCCAAATGCTTACAGTCAACTGATCTTTGACAAAGTTGATGAGAACATGTATTGGCAAAATGACACTCTTTTCAATAAATGGTGCTGGGAAAATTAAATTGCCATATTCAGAGGAATGAGATTGAATGCCTATCTCTCCCCATATATAAAATTCAACTTAGGATGGATGAAAGATATAAGTGTAAGACTGAAACTATAAAAGTACCAGAAGAAGACCTAGGGGAAACTCTTCTGGGCATTGGTTTAGGCAAAGAATTAATAACTGAGTCCCCAAACTCACAAGAAACAAATACGAAAATAGATAAATGAGACTACGTTAAACTAAAAAGCTTCTGCACAGCAAAATAATCAACCAACAGAGTGAACAGACAATCTGCAGAAGGGGAGAATATTTTTGCAAACTGCCTTAAACTTTTCTAATACAAATTATACTGTTTGAGCCATAACTAGTGATCAGTACCATTTTTTTCTTCTCAGTCTAGTTACTTACAAAGTTTCTTTAAATGCTACTGCATCCTTCTTTGAAAGAATAAAAAAAAAACTAGTTATTCTAATAAAATGGCTTTATTTAGAAAATTTCTTTGCAGACTAATGGTTTAAGAAGGGAAAATGTTAAACTCTGATTAACTATTAAATAAGGGTCTACAAAAAATGTCATTCCACATATAACTCTCAGATCATAGTTCACAGTCATAATGATGATAATAATGAATATTCATTTGTAAACATAGTTGAGGTTTGAAAATCAACAATATAGTAAAGCTTATGACAGGCTTAGCTCAAAGTCTCATAAACATTTAAACTTCGGTGAAGACTGTTTTAGTCTAAATATAGATTTTTTTCTGCTTCAATTTTGAAAAATGCTCACTGATTGTTTAGGATATTGAATTGTTTCTTTATCCAAGATACATAAAAGACTTGCAGTGTATATGTGTAAAAATAAGCCTAGCTCAATATGTTTTCAAAATTATAGAATTAGTTATATTTTATAGAAGTACTTTAAGACATTATTTTTTGTTATGGATTAAAATGTTCCACCTTTATTACTGGCAGTTTTAATAAAGTAGATAGCATTAACATTTTGGTAAGCTGAACAATGACATATTTGACTCATAGAACTGAAAGGGGATTAACAAATCATTTAGTCTAGTCTGCCTGCCTTATTTTGCCAATGAGCTAAGATCTAGCAAGTAGCTTGCCAAAGATCATATAATTAGTATTGGAGGGCCGGGCGCGGTGGCTCAAGCCTATAATCCCAGCACTTTGGGAGGCCAAGGTCGGTGGATCACGAGGTCAAGAGATCGAGGCCATCCTGGTCAACAGGTGAAACCCCGCCTCCACTAAAAATACAAGAAAAAAAAAATAACTGGGCATGGTGGCACGTGCCTGTAATCCCAGCAACTCAGGAGGCTGAGGCAGGAGAATTGCCTGAACCCAGGAGGCAGAGGTTGCAGTGAGCCGAGATCGCGCCATTGCACTCCAGCCTGGGTAACAAGAGTGAAACTCCGTCTCAAAAAAAAAAGTAAAAATTAGTATTGGAGCTAGAAGAACTCTCTAGCTATCACTTCAACATTACCAGAATATGTATCACTTAAAAGTAGAAATGGATATAAAATTAGCCAACTTCTGTACCTTTCAAGTACATTTCAAGTATTGATAAATTTGACCAACCTTTTAAATAAATTGGATTAAGAAAGCTCTGTGAAGATCTCACCAATCCACAAATACCCAATACTTCTAACAGTATTTGCACTCCTTTGTGTACTGTGGCTAACTCTGAAGACAAATCTGTCTTCTATTTGGATATTAGTGACACTTTAATAACCAAGCCTGTTTAGAGTCAACCCAAAGCAGCAGGTCCTACCAATCAGACTCAGCCTCGTGGTGAAACTCTTTAGTGCCTGCCAGTACACATAATGGTCTATAGAAGTACCTAAGAAATGTATTGTGTCAAAGAGTGATGTTATACCATGATTGTATTTGAAAAGAGAAGCATGCTTTGTCCATATACAGCCAAATTGATGTCACATTATAATGAGTGGTGTCACAATGCAACTTTATTTATCATAATGTGAAATATATATTTATATACCTGCTTTCTATGATACAGTCATTTAGGATCTCTAAAAGAGAGTAGCACACAGACAAGGTATAAAGCCTTTTCTCGTTATAAACATATGATTTTCATGTAGCCACATAACCAGTTATATAGCCTTCCAATAATCACCCCTACTCATTTATGTGTTAATTTAACAAATATACATTGAGAACTAAACTCGGTGAGGCACTGTACTGGATATTTGATATTTATTATTCTATTTAATCTTCACAATAATTATAAAAGATAGAAATTATTACCCATTTTAGTCAATCTTATTTTTAAGCCTGTATTCTTTCTGCTTTTAAAATTAAATTATTTTAAATAAGCTACACAGTGAACCACAAGTAAGCCAATTTCTTGTTTCTAGCCACCAGACAACGATCACTGTCCAAGGAGAAGAAAGATTCTGATGTGACTGCTATTCTAAGCTCTCAAATAGAAAATTGTATTTTCAAATGTCTTATTGTTGCTCTCTAAAATGGCATTTCAAAATCTTCAAATGGACAAAAAAGAGGTAACAGCACCACCAGTCATCTTCAAGGAATAAGTGTCTCAATTTGATCTAGACAATGCCCTTCTCCAAATCTTTGAACCATAGTAGAAAACCCCTAAAAAATTAAACCTACTTTAATTTTTTAAAGACTGATAAGGTAAAAAGAAGAACTATGCAGAGTATAGGTAGACATAGGACAGCTTGACAAAATGGGAATTGAAGGGGCTTTAAATTGGCACCAGTATACTTCAATATACAAAAACCAACAGTAAAATAGGAGGCACAACTTTACACACCAAATTCTTTTTGGAATAGATTCTCCTGTGCTTTGTCATTTCAATTTAGAAAGGACTTAAGTAACCTGCCAGAATCTACCTCAGAAAGAAAGAAATAAAAGTCATCTCTCAGAATACTACCAAACTCATTCTACAAGGCCAGTATTAATCTGATACCAAAACCAGACAAAGATATATATATATATATATATAAAACAAAACTATAGGTCAATATCTCTGACGAATATTGATGCAAAAATCCTCAACAAAATACTAGCAAAAGAAGTTTAACAATACATTAAAAAGATCATTCACCATGACCAAGTGGGATTTATCCCTTGTATGCAAGGATAGTGCAACATATACAAAGCAATCAATGTGATACATCATATCAACAGAATGAAGGACAAAAATCATATGATCATTTCAACTGATGCTTAAAAAGCATTGATAAAATTCAACATCCCCCCATGATTAAAAAACCCTAAAAAAAAACTGGAGATGGAAGAAATATACCTCAATACAATAAAGCCATAATGTCAGACACACAGCTAATATTATACTGCATGAAGCTTGTAGTCCCTTCTTTCTGGCCAATTTCTCCCATTTGGAATGGGTGAATTTACCCAATGCCTGTACCCTCATTGTATCAAGGAATTGACTAACTCACTTCTGATTTTACAGGGTCATAGGCAAAGGAAACTTGCCTTGTCTCAGGTGAGACTTTGAAAAAACTAAAGGCCTTTTCTCTAAAATCTGGAACATGACAAATATGTCCACTTTCAACACTGTTTCTCAACATAGTACTGGAAGTCCCACCTAGAACAATCAGACAAGGGGAAAAAACAAAGGACATCTGAATGAAAAGGATGAAGTCAAATTATCCTTGTTTGCAGATGATATGTTCTTATATTTGGAAAAACCTGAAGACTCCACAAAAAAACCATATTAGAACTGATAAACAAACCCAGTAAAGTTGCAGCATACAAAATCATCATGTAAAAATCAGTAGCATTTCTATATGCCACCAGTGAACAATCTGAAAAAGAAATTAAAAAATAATGCCACTTGCAATAGCCAAAAATAAAATTAAATGCCTAAAAATTAACTAAAAAAGTAAAATATCTCTATAAGAAGAACTATAAAACACGGATGAAAGAAAGTGACGAGGATATCAAAAAATGGGAAGATATTCTGTGTTCATGAATTGGAAGCATCAATATTGTTAAAATGTATGTACTACCCAAAGCAATCTACAGATTCAAGCAATTCATATCAAAATACTAATGACATTCTTCATAGAAATAGAAAAAAAATCCTAAAACTTATATGAAATCACAAAAGACCCAGATTAGCAAAAGCTATCCTATGTAAAAGGAACAAAGCTGGAGGAATCACAGTACGTGACTTCAAATTACACTGTAGAGCTATAGTAAGCAAAATAGCATAGTACTGGCATAAAAACAGACACATAGACCAATGGAACAGAATAAAGAATCCAGAAACAAAGTCACATACCTACAGTGAACTCATTTTTTAACAAAGCTGCCAAGAACACACACAGGGGAAATCTGTCTTCAATAAATGGGGATGGAAAGACTGGATATTCATATGGAAAAAATGAAACTAGACCCCATCACTAGCCTTATACAAAAATCAAAATGGATTGAAACTTGAGTAAGACCTTGAACTATGAAACTACTCCAAGTAAACATTGAGGAAACTCTCCAGAACATTTGTCTGGGCAAAGATTTCTTGAGCAATATCCCACAAGAATAGGCAACCAAAGCAAAAAAGAACAAATAGAATCAGAGTGCAGAACTTAAAAAGCTTCTGCACAGCAGAGGAAACAATCAACAAAGTGAAGAGACAATAGTCATAATGGGAGAAAATATTTGCAAACTACCCATCTGACAAGGGATTTATAACTAGAATATATAAGGAGCTCAAACAACTCTTTGGAAAAAAATCTATTAATCCAATTAAAATATGGGTAAAAGATTTGAATAGACATTTCTCAAAAAAAGACATACAAATGGCAATCAGGCATATAAAAAAGTGTTCAACATCACTAGTCAGAGAAATGCAAATCAAAACTACAATGACATTATCATCTCACCCCAGTTAAAATGTCTTATATCCAAAAGGCAGTAAATAACAAATGCTGGCAAAGACATGAGAATCCTTGTACACTGTTGGCAAGAATGTAAATTTTACAACCACCATGGAGCACAATTTGGAGGTTCCTGAAAAAACTAAAACTAGAGTTACCATATGATCTAGCAATCCCACTGCTAGTATATACCCAAAAGAAAGAAAATCAGCATATCAAAGAGATATCTGCATCCCCATGTTTATTGCCGCACTGTTTGCAATAGCTGAAGTCTGGAAGCAATCTAAGTGTCCATAAAAGATAAATGAATAAAGAAAATGTGGTACTTATACACAATGGAGTACTATTCAGACATAAAAACATGAGATTGTCATTTGTAACAACATGGATGGAATTGGAGGTCATTATGCTAAGGGAAATAAGCCAGGCACAGAAAGACAAACATCATGTGTTCTCACTTATTTCTGGATCTAAAAATGAAAACACTTGAACTCATGAAGATAGAGGGTAGATGAATGATTACTGGAGGCTGGGAAGGATAATGGAGAGCCAGGGGAGGTAGGGATGGTTAATAGCTACAAATAAATAGAAAGCATGAATAAGACCTAATTTGATATCTCAGCAGGGTGACTATAGTCATGTCCAAGAACATGGGAGCCGACATCTTGCATCAGCATGACGCAGATGTGAGACATGGAGTCAAAGATCATTTTGGACCTTTATGATCTGACTGCCCTGCTGGTTTTCAGACTTGCATGGGGCTTGTAACCCCTTCCTTTTGGCCAATTTCTCCCATTTGGAATGGGTAAATTTACCCAATGCCTGTACCCCCATTGTATCAAGGAATTAACTAGCTTGCTTCTGATTTTACAGGCTCATAGCCAGAAGAAACTTGTTTTATCTCAGGTGAGACTTTGGACTTGGACTTTGGGTTAATGCTGGAATGAGTTAAGACTTTGGGAGACTGCTGAAAAGGCATGATTATGTTTTGAAATGTGAGGACATGAGATTTGGGAGGGAATGGGGGAAAATGATATGGTTTGGCTGTGTTCCCACCTAAATCTCATCTTGAATTGTAGTTCCCATAATCCCTATGTGTTGTAGGTGGGACCTGATGAGAAGTAATTGAAAGATGGCAGGAGGATGATTCCCCGTGCTGTTCTCATGATAGTGAATAAGTCTCAGATCTGATGGTTTTATAGAGAACACTTCCCCTGCACACACTTTCTTGCCTGCCACCATGTAAGACAAGCCTTTGCTTTTTCTTCACCTTCTGCCATGATTGTGAGGCCTCCCAACCATGTGGAACTCTGAGTCCATTAAACCTCTTCTTTATAAATTACCCAGTCTCAGATAGGTCTTTATTAACAGCATGAGGATGGACAAATACAAGTCAATAATAATTTAAATGTACATTTAAAAATAACGAAAAGAGTGTAACTAGGTTGTTTGTAACATAGCAGATAAATGCTTGAGGGGATGGATACCCCACATTATATATATGCTGTGATTATTTTGCATTGTATATCCATATCAAAACATTCCCTGTATCCCATACATATACTCACCTACTATGTGCCCACAAAAATTTAAATTTAAATTTAAAAAAATTCTCCTTCAAATACAACCTTCCTATTTGTAGAGGATAAAGAAAGGAAGAGAAGGAAAAAAAAAATACTATTCTACAGAAACAGATTCAATCAGTGCTACTGAAAGATGTTATCTCTTACCCTTATATTTATTCCCATTTGCTATGGTTCCACAAAACATTAGGGAACCCCAGGCCTAGCCAAGTTTCCCTATAACAGACCCTATTCTAGCGTGACAGACATCAGTCAAAGTGGCAATAGAAGTTGGGTGAAACAAGTAGGTTAGGGTAGGGTAGGGTAGGGTAGGGTAGGGTAGGGAGACATCCCTAAGGATATGTCATCATTCATTTGATTGATGCTGCCTAACATCAGGCCCCAAGCCTAGTTTTGTTCTCCAGGGATATCCTGAGTTTTGCTACCTACTCAAACAAAGCTGGTGGCCATTTCTTTGCCTACCAATCAAGGCATAATATAAAGCTGGACCAGTTCAGCTGTGAGAAGGTGGAAGCAGAGACATGGGTAATTAAGCAGCCTAATATAGTGCTTGTTCATTAAAGAAAAGAAAGTGTGTCCATAATAAGTCATTACAGACTGAAGGAATGTTGAGTAGAAAGCTTCAAATAATTATTTGAACGAGATCACAAACACTTTTACTTTTCGTAAATCTCCAATATCAACAAAATGATCCAGGAAATAAAGCTGTGATTTTACGGAAAGAAAGAACTGAAGTCCCTTTCTTCAGCATAGAAGGTACTTGTTCAGCTACACTCCTAATATTTGAGACCAAAGAAAACTGGCTGCAGGGATATGAGGAGAGAGCAGGAAGAGGGGAAGAACTACTACTCCCACTCCTACATATTAAGTTTATTTCCAAGTCAGTCTCCTTGCCACTCATGCATATTTTTCTATTGCATCATTTTTTCCTTTCTTATGAACACTACTTGTCTGTCATAATTCTACTCATCATTTCAGTTTCAACTCAAGAATCACTTTTTCCTTGAAGTGTAATCTGACGCGTGCCTCCTTTGTGCTCATATCATAGCTCAATCTTTGTCTCAGTGCAAATTATGAAATTTCTTTTGTCTTCCCATATTTTTTTCTCCCACTAAATTCTGAGCTTGTTAAGGGAAAGACTGAGGCTTATTTATCTTTATGTCCCTAGCACCTAACATAATGCCTGACATTTTCAGAGGTCTGTTAATGCTGACCATTAAAACCTCTTTCATATCCATTCTGGCCTCTATCTTCTTGGAATTGCTATCATTTCAGCCCACACCCTTTTCTCCAGAGGCGAACTCCAGAGATGGTGGTTATCTTTCTTCGTTTCTGTCTTCTTAAAGTTATAAGAATGTGGGTTCACCAAGTAATGCACTGATTTTCTTGCAAACACCAGAAAAGATAATGGTAGCAGAAGAAAGAATTGTGAACAACATATTTTAATGCAATCTCTTTGCTATACAGATGAAAAAAAGCTCATGCCTAGGAAACAAAAATGATATGCACAAAAATATCAGCTGGTGGATAGTAGGTAGAATGAAATCTAGAACCAAGGTTTCCTACTTTCCCTTTCAACAGTTTATATGAACTCATTTCTCATTGTGTTCTATCCTCTTAGTGAACTGCAAATAGAATTTGTACATTATAGCAGCACTTTTGGTTTGAAGTATATGAAAAAAATGTTTTTTCTACCATTCTCCTTAGATTAAAGAGAAATTTACCTTACATGTACTCATAAAGTAATCTTTGGGCACCCTAGGATGATTTAGGTTATAGAATTTTATTTTAATATTTGTTTTAAAATGTACATATTTTAAAATGCAACCATGGTAATTAGGTTAAGGTAATTATAATCATGTTAAGGTGTTTTCAGATTTTTAAAATTAAAGTTTATGCAAATATACATAGAGGGCCAAAAATTAGTCTCAGATGAGAGCAGACTTATTTTCACCCACATTGAGATGTCTGCCAATTGTCTTTCCACAATAACCAAAAGAAAAATGGAGCAAGCGTTGACTGTAAGTCATGAGAACCAGGACTAATTTAATTCATTCATTATTCCCTGCAGCCAGCTCAAGAATGACAAGTAAAGAAAAACAAATTGAAAGAAGTGTTTCCCTGGCTGAAGGTCCTCTTGCCTATTTGTCCAAGCACTGGGTAGTTTGCTCCTCTAAAAACTCTTTGAGCTAATGGGGAGGAGGCTGTGTGAAGGTGAGAAGAAGCTGTAGAAAGGAAAGGAGAATAGGCTTAGATCAAAGGTCCTGCACTTACACTAAAAAACTTAAAAAAAAATCTGAAATCAGATAACAAATCATCCAGTCCACTGCTACAAAAGTAAGTTGGAATTCATTCTTGAATTGCATCAATTATTTTGGAATGAATTCAGGAGAGCATTTCCTTATGGAACATAGTTGTAAATAAATAAACAATGTGGGAGAAGGGGTCAAGATATTAGACTAGAAGCAGCTCATGCGTGCTGCTCTCACAGAGAGGAAACAAAAGGGTTAGTGAACACTGACTCTGCAGGCCAATCATCTCTAAAACCACATCAGGATCCATCAAGGCAACAGAAGGACACAGAGAACAGAGAGGAGTAAAGCTGGGTACCAGTCTGTCTGGGCTCAACACAGAGCCAGGAGAACCTCTCCAACATCGGAAACGGTGAGAGCCCCCTGGGGGAGTCACACTTTCCACAGGGACAGATGCAAGACTGGGAATGGGAGTATCCCCCTAACCCCCATACTCCTCTAATCACACTTCTAGATTGAGAAAGGGAGCTACCAAGACATCTTACAGGGGCAACTCTTGAGTCCAAGGGGACTTCTACAAGCCTTGGGACCCAGAACAGATCAGCACTGGCACCACAGCTCCAGTAGAGATCACAGTTGTGGTGCCTGAGAGCAGTGAGATTGCTTCATCTCCCTTTCCCAGACAGGGCTCAGTACCAACTTCTGGCCCAGTGGCCCCATATTAGCCTGAACTCAGCCAGCAGCTATAGCTTCCTCATGTCCCAGGAAACACCCAGACAGCAGGGCAGGCAACTCAAATAGAAAATTAGGGCTGAGCTGGCAAGGATACAGCTTGTCTGCCAACTGTGATCCCTGCCTGAGGGACCCCCATGGACAAGAACACCTAACAAAAGAAATGTAGGCATGGAGACAGTAATTGGAGGGGCTCCTTCAAGACCCTGACTTGAATCAAAGTGAGTCAACTTAACCCACCTTATACCATAATAAAGCCACCAAGGGCATCTAAGAAGATAAAAGAAAAAGAAAAGAAAAAAAAATTCAAAGGATTGCAACTGCAAAGACTGAAGGAACATCAGCCCACACAGATGAGAAAGATCCAGTGTAAGAACGCTGACATATCAAAAAGCCAGAGTGCATTCTTACCTCAAAATGATCACACTAGTTCCCCAGTGATGGTTCTTAACCAGGATGAAATGGCTGAAATGTCAGAAACAAAATTCATTTCTGAATTCTACATGGATAGGAACAAAGATCATCAACATTCAGGAGAAAGTCAAAACCCAATCCAAGGAATCAAAGAATATAATAAAATGACACATGAGTTAAAAGAAAATGGCCTTTTTAAGAAAGAACCAAACTGAACTGAGATAGAAAAAAAAACTCACTTGAAGAATTTCATGATCTAATTCCAAGTATTAAACAGAATCAACCAAGTTGAGGAAACTCAGAGCTTCAAGACTGTGTCTCTAAAATAATTCAGTCAGACAACAATAAGAAAAAAAAAAAAAAGAAGAATGAATGAGACCTCAAATAACTCTAAGATTACGTAAAGAGAAAAAATTCTGTGACTCTTTGATGTCTTTGAAAGAGAAAAATAGAAAGCAGGCAACTTGAAACACATATTTGAAAATACCAACCATGAAAATTTTCCCAACCTCACTAGCTAGGCCAACATTCAAATTCAGGAAATGCAGAGAACCTCTGTGAGATACTATACCAGATGACCATCCCCAAGACATACAGTCACTAGATTCTCCAAGGGAAAAGGAAAGAAAAAATGTTAAAGGCAGCTAGAGAGAAAGAACAGGTAATCTCAAAGGGAACCCTGTCAAGCTAATAGCAAACCTTTCAGCAGAAACCCTACAAGCTATAAGAGACTGGGGGCCTTTTTTCAGCATTCTTAAAAGAAATACCAACCAAGAATTTCATATTCAGACAAATTAAGCTTTATTTTAAGTAAAGGAGAGATCAGGCCCTTTTCAGACAAGCAAGTGCTAAGGGAATTTATTACCAGCAGACCTGCCTTGCAAGGGGTCCTTAATGGAGTGTAAATATGGAAAGGAAAGACCATTACCAGCCACCACAAAAACACCCTTAAGTACACAGACCAGTGACAGTATAAAGCAACCACACAATCAAGTATGAATTATAATCAGATAACAACATGAGGATGAGATGAAACCTACACATATCAATATTAATTTTGAATGTAAATGGGCTAAATGCCCCAATTAAAAGGCATGAAGTGGCACACTGGATAAAGAAGCAAGACCTAACTATAGGCTGTCCACAAGAAATTCAGCTCATATTCAGTGACACCCATAGGCTCAAGGTAAAGGGATGAGAAAAATATACAAGACAAACAGAAAACAGGAAAAAGCAGGGGTTGTCATGCTAATTAAAAAAAATACTTTAAACCAAAAACAATTTAAAAAGATAAAGAAAGGCATTATATAATGGTACAGGGTTCTATTCAATAAGAAGACCTAACTAACCTAAATATATACACACCCAACACAGGAACACTCAGATTCATGAAGCAAGTTCTTAGAGACCTATGAAGAGAGTTAGATGATCACACAAACATAGATTTCCACACCGCACTAACATTATTAGACAGATCATTGAGGCAAAAATCTAACAAAGATATTTGGGACCTAAACTCAGCATTTGGCCAAACGGGACTAACAGATAGTTACAGAACTCTCCACCCCACAAAAAATAGAATATACATTTTTCTCATATGCACATGGCACATACACTAAAATCAACCATACAATCAGCCATAAAATAATCCTCAACAAGTTAAACAAAATAAGAAAATCATACCAAACATACTCTTGGACCACACTACAATAAAAATAGAAATCATTACTAAGAAAATCACTCAAAATCATATAATTACATGGAAATTAAACAACACGCTCCTGGATAACTTTTGAATAAACAATGAAATTAAGGCAGAAATCAAGAAATTCCTCGAAACTAAAGAGACCGAATATACAATATGCCAGAATCTATGGGATACAGCTAATGCAGTGTTAAGAGAGAAGTGTAAGGTGCTAAATGCCCACATCAAAAATTTAGAAAGATCTCAAATTAACAACCAATATCACACCTAGAGGAACTAAAGAAACCAAAGCAAACCAACTCTAAACTGAGCAAAAGACAAGAAATAACCAAAATCAGAGATGAACTGAAGGAAATTAAGATGCCAAAAATAAAAAATAAAAATAAATAAAACCCCAACAAATCTGGCAGTTTGTTATTTGAAAGAATAAATAAGATTAGTAGACCATTAGCCAGATTAATAAAGAAAACAGAACACAATTAGAAATTACAAAGGGTACACTACCACTGAAGATACAAAATACAAAAAACCCTCAGTGACTACGATGAACACCTCTATGCACATAAACTAGAAAACCTAGAAAAAATGGATAAATTCCTAGAAACATACAACCGCTAAAAACTGAACCAGGAAGAAATCAAATTCCTGAATACATCAATAACAAATTCCAAACTGAATCAATAATAAAAGGCCTGCCAACCAGAAAAATCCTAGGATTTACAGATGGATTCATAATTGAATTCCACCACATGTATAAAGAAAAGCTGGTACTATTTCTGCTGAAACAATTTTATATACCAACAATGTCCCAGCTGAGAGCCAACAAAAACCTAATCCCATGCACAAAGGCCACAAAATGAATTAAATACCTAGGAATACAACTAACTATGGAGGTGGAAGATCTCTATAATGAGAATTATAAAACACTGCCCAAAGAAATTACAGATAATACAATTAATGGAAAAACATTCCTTGCTCATGGATGTGATGACTCAATATTGTTAAAATGGCCATACTGCCAAAAGCAATTAAACAGATTCAATGCAATTCCTATCAAAATATCAATGACATTCTTTACAAAAATAGAAACATCTGAAGATGGCCAAATAGGAACAGCTCTGAAGTGCAGTTCCCAGTGAGAACAACGTAGAGGCCACTGCAGGTGATCCCCAGGCAACCAGGGTCTGGGGTGGACCTCCAGCAGTCCTACAGCTTAGAGGGCTAACTGTTAGAAGGAAAAAAAAACAGAAAGAAATAAATTCACATCAACAAAAAGGACGTCCACTCAGAGACCCCATCCAAAAGTCACCAACTACAAAGACCACAGGTAGATAAATCCACAAAGATGGGAAGAAAGCAGTGCAAAAAGGATGAAAACACCCTAAACCAGAACCCCTCTCCTCCTCCAAGGGATCACAACTCCTCACCAGCAAAGGAACAAAGCTGGATGGAGAATGAGTCTGATGAATTGACAGAAAGAGGCTTCAGAAGGTGGGTAATAACAAATTTCTCTAAACTGAAAGAACATGTTCTAACCCAATGCAAAGAAACTAAGAACATTGAAAAAAGGTTTGACAAAATGCTAATGAGAATAAACAACTTAGAGAAGGATATAAATGACTTAATGGAGTGGAAAAATACAACATGAGACTTTGTGAAGCATGCACAAGTTTCAATAGCTGAATCAACCAAACAGAAGAAAGAATATCAGATATTGAAGATCAACTCAATGAAACAAAACAAGGAGACAAGATTAGAGAAAAAAGAGCGAAAACAAATGAACAAAGCCTCCAGGAAATATGGGATTATGTAAAAAGACCTAATCTACGAGAATGAATCCAAGCTGGAAAACACTCTTCAGGATATTATTCAGGAGAACTTCCCCAACCTAGAAAGGCAGGCCAATATTCAAGTCCAGGAATTACAGAGAACACCACAAAGACATTCCTCAAGAAGGGCAACCCCAAGGCACATAATCGTCAGATGCAGCAGGGTTGAAATGAAGGAAAAAATGCTAAGGGCAGTCAGATAGAAAGGTTGGGTTACCCACAAAGGAAAGCCCATCAGACTTACAGTGGATCTCTCAGCAGAAACCCTACAAGCCAGAAGAGAGTGGGGGCCAATATTCAACATCCTTAAAGAAAAGAACTTTCTACCTAGAATTTCATATCCAGCTAAACTAAGCTTCAGAAGCAAAGGAGAAATAAAATCCTTTACAAATAAGCAATTGCTGAGAATTTTGTCACCACCAGGCCTGCCTTACATGAGCTACTGAAAGAAGCATTAAACATAGAAAGAAACAACCAGTACCGGCCATTCCAAAAACGTACCAAATGGTTAAAAGCATTAACACAATGAAGAAACTGCATCAACTAATGGTCAAAACAACAGCTGGCATCAAAATGGCAGGATCAAATTCACATATAACAATATTAACCTTAAATGTAAATGGGCTAAATGTCTCAATCAAAAGACACAGACTGGCAAACTAGATAATAAGTAGAAAACCATTGGTGTACTGTATCCAAGAAATCCATCTCAAAGGCAAGGACACACATAGGTTCAAAATAAAGGGATGGAGGAAGATTTAACAAGCAAATGGAGACAGAAAATTAACAAGGATATCCAGGACTTGAACTCAGACCTGGACCAAGCAAACCTAACAGACATCTACAGAACCACCTACCCCAAAAACAGAACATACATTCTTCTCAGTACCACATCACATCTACTCTAAAATTGATCACATAATTGGAAGTAAATCACTTCTCAGCAATTGCAAAATAATGGAAATCATAACAAACAGTCTCTGAGACCACAGTGCAATCAAATTAAAACTGAGGATTAAGAAAATAATTCTGAACTACACAATTTCATGGAAACTGAACAACTGGCTCTTGAATGTTCACTGGATAAACAATGAAATGAAGGCAGAAATAAAGATGTTCTTCGAAACCAGTAAGAACGGAGATACCATGTACCAGAATCTCTGGGACACACTTAAAGCAGTGTCTAGAGGAAAATTTATGGCAATAAATGGCCACATGAGAAGCAAGGAAAGATCTAAAATTGACACCCTATGGTCAAAATTGAAAGAGGTAGAGGAAGAAGATTAAAAAAAACTCAAAACCTAGCAGAAGACAAGAAATAACTAAGATCAGAGTAGAACTGAAGGAGATAGAGACAAAAAAAAAAAAAACCCTTCAAAAAATCAGTAAATTCAGGAGCTGGTTTTTTGACAAGATCAACAGAATAGACAGACCACTAGCTAGATTAATAAAAAAGAAAAGAGAGAAGATTCAAATAGTTGCAATAAAAAACGATAAAGGGGATATCACCACCGATTCCACAGAAATACAAAATACCATTAGAGATTACTACAAACAACTCTATGCATAAAAACCAGTAAACCTGGAAGAAATGGATAAATTCCTGGACACTTGCACCCTCCCAAGTCTAAACCAGGAAGAAGTTGAAACCCTGAATAGACAAATATAACCAGGGTGGAAGTTGAAGCAGCAATTAATAGCCTACCAACCAAAAAAAACCCAGATCCAGATGGGTTCACAGCCGAATTCTACCAGATATACAAAGAGGAGCTGGTACCACTCCTTCTGAAACTATTCCAAATACGAGGGAATTCTTACGAAATCATTTTGTGAGACCAACATCATCCTCATACCAAAACCTAGCAGAAACTCAACAAAAAAAGAAAACTACAGACCAACATCCAGGATGAACATAGATGCAAAAATCTTCAATAAAATACTGGCAAACTGATTACAACAGCACATCCAAAAGCTTATCCATCACAATCAAGTAGGCTTCATCCCAGGGATGCAAGGCTGGTTCAACATATGCAAGTCTATAAACATAATCCACCACATAAACAGAACCAATGACAAAAACCACATGGTTATCTCAATAGATGCAGAGAAGGCCTTTGACAAAATTCAACAGCGCTTTATGCTAAAAACTCTCAATAAACTAAGGTATCAACATAACTTATCTCAAAATAATAAAAGCTATTTATGACAAACCCACAGCCAATATCATACTGAATGGGCAAACACTGGAAGCATTCCCTTTGAAATCTGGCACTAGACAAGGATGCCCTCTCTCATGACTGCTATTCAATATAGTATTGGAAGTTCTAGCCAGAGCAATCAGGCAAGAAAAAGAAATAAAGGGTATTCAATTAGGAAAGGAGGAAGTCAAATTGTCTCTATTTGCTGATGACACATGATTGTATATTTAGATGATCCCATTGTTTCAGCCCAAAATCCCCTGAAACTGATAAGCAACATCAGCAACGTCTCAGCATACAAAATCAATGTGCAGAAATCACAAGCATTCCTATACACCAATAACAGACTTAAAGAGAGCCAAATCAAGAATGAGCTGCCATTCACAATTGCTACAAAGAGAATAAAATACCTAGGAACACAACTAACAAAGGATGTAAAGGACCTCTACAAGGACAACTACAAACCACTGCTCAAGGAAATAAGAGAGGACACAAACAGATGGAAAACATTCCATGCTCATGATTAGGAAGAATCAATATTGTGAAAACAGCCATGCTGCCCAAAGTAATTTATACATTCAACATTATCCCCATCAAGCTACTTATGACCCTCTTTAAAGAACTGGAAAAAACCAACTTAAACTTCATATGGAACCAAAAGAGAGCCCACATAGCTAAGACAAATCTAAGCAAAAAGAACAAAGCTGGAGGCAACACGCTACCTGACTTCAAACTATACTACAAGGCTACAGTAATCAAAACAGCATGGTACTGGTACCAAAACAGAGATATAGACCAATGGAACAGAACAGAGGCCTTACAGGCAATGGCACACATCTACAATGATCTGATGTTTGACACCTGACAAAAACAAGCAATGGGGAAAGGATTCCCTGTTTAATAAATGGTGGTGGGAAAACTGGCTAGCCATGTGCAGAAAGCAGAAATTGGACCCCTTTCTGACACCTTACACTAAAATTAACTCTAGATGGATTAAAGACTTAAACATAAGGCCTAACACCATAAAAACCCTAGAAGAAAACCTAGGCAAAATCATTCAGGACATACGCATAGGCAAGGACTTCATTACTCAAATACCAAAAGCATTGGCAACAAAAGCCAAAATAGACAAATGGGATCTAAGTAAACTCCAGAGCTTCTGTACAGCAAAAGAAACAATCAGAGTGAACCAGCAACCAACAGAATGGGAAAAAAATTTGCAATCTACCCATCCAACAAATGCCTAATATCCAGAATCTACAAAGAACTAAAACAGATTTACAAGAAAAAACAAACAAACCAACCCATTCAAAAGTGGGCAAAGGACATGAACAGACACTTTTCAAAATAAGGCATATATGAGGCCAACAAACATGAAAAAATGCTCATCATCACTGGTCATTAGAGAAATGCAAATCAAAACCACATTGAGATACCATCTTATGCCAGTTAGAATACCAATCATTAAAATATCTGAAGATAACAGATGCTGGGGAGGATGTGGAGAAATAGGAACAATTTTACAATGCTGGTGGGAGTGTAAATTAGTTCAACCATTGTGGAAGACAGTGTGGCAATTCCTCAAGGACCTAGACCTAGACCTCAACCTCAAGGACCTTTGACACAGCAATCCCATTACTGGGTATATATTTAAAGGATTATATATATCCTTATATTATAAAGACACATGCACACATATGTTCATTGTGGCACTGTTTACAATAGCAAAAACCTGGAACCAACCCAAATGCCCACTGATGATAGACTGGGCAAGGAAAATGTAGCACATATGCACCGTGGAATACTATGCAGCCATAAAAAATGATGAGTTCATGTCCTTTGTGGGGACATGGATGAATCTGGAAACCATCATTCTCAGCAAACAGACACAAGAACAGAAAAAAAAAAAACACTGCATGTTCTCACTCATAGGCGGATATTGAACAATGAGAACACAGGGACACAGGGAGGGGAGCATCACACACTGGGGTCTGTTGTGGGGGTATAGCGGAGGAGCAGCAGTGGATAGGGAGGTTGGGGAGGGATAATAAGGGTAGAAATGCCAGATACAGGTGAGGGGGTGATGGATGCAGCAAACTACATTGCCATGTATGTACCTATGCAGCAATCCTGCATGTTTTGTAAATGTACCCCAGAACCTAAAGTACAATAAAATATATAAAATAAATAAAAATAAAATAATATAAATAGAAACATCTATTTTAAAATTCATAAAGAGCCAAAAAAAAAAAAAAAGCTTGAATAGTCAAGGCAATTCTAAGCAAAATACTAAGCTGGAGGCATCACATTACCTGACTACAAACTATACTACAAGGCTACAGTAACCAAAGCAACATGGTGCCAGAAATAAACAAACAAACGAAGCCAGATGCATAGGCCAATGGAACAAAATATGGAACTCAGAAAAAAGAATCACACACCTACTCCCATCTGATCGTTGAAAAAGTGGACAAAAACAAGCAATGGGGAAAGAACTCCCTATTCAATAAATGGTACTAGAATAACTGGCTATCTGTATTAATATATTTTATACCGCTATGAAAAAATACCCTAGACAGGGTAATTTATAAAGAAAAAGAGGCTTAATAGACTCACAGTTCCACATGGCTATGGAGACCTCATAATCATGGTGGACAGCAAAAGAGGAGCAAAGGCACATCTCACATGGTGACAGGCAAAGGAGCATGTGCAGGAGAACTGCCCTTTATAAAACCATCTCTTTAGATAACCACCTAAAACTGCCCTTTATAAAAGATCTCATGAGGCTTATTCACTTCCTGTGAGAACAGCACAGGAAGAAACTTCCCCCATTATTCAATTACCTCTCAAGGTTCCCTCCCATGACATGTAGGGATTATGGGAGCTGCAATTCAAGATAAGATTTAGGTGGGGACACAGCCAAACCATATCACTAACCATATGCAGAATACTGGAGCTAGATTCCTTCTTTACACCATATACTAAAATAAATTCAAGATGGATTGAAGACTTAAGTGTAAAACCTAAAATTATAAAAATCCTGGAAGATAATCTAGGAAATACCATTCTGGATATAGTTCCTGGCAAAGATTTCATGACAAAGGTGCCGAAGCAACTGCAACAAAAGCAAAAGTTGACAAATGGGATCTAATTAAATGAAAGACCTTCTGCAAAGCAAAATAAATTATCAACAGAATAGACAACCTATAGAATGGGAGAAAATATTTGCACGCTGTGCATTTGAAAAAGATCTAAGATCTAGAATCTAAAAGGAACTTAAACAAATTAATAAGCAAAAAGCAAAGAACCCCACTAAAAAGTGGGCAAAGGACAATAGACACTTTTCAAAAGAAGACAGACACACAGCCAATAAGCAGGTAAAAAAAGTGCTCAACATCTGTATTAGTCTGTTCTCCCACTGCTATAAAGAAATACCTGAGACTGAGTAATTTATTTTTAAAAAGTTTTAATTGGCTCATAGTTCTGCAGCCTGTACGGGAAGCATGGCTGGGTAGACCTTAGGAAACCGACAATCATGATAGAAGGTGAAAGGGAAGAAGACACATCTTATATGGCTGGAACAGGAGGAAGACAGAGAAAGGGGAGGTATTACACATTTTTAAACAACCAGATCTCATGAGAACTCACTCACTATTATGAGAACAGCAAGGAGGAAATCCACCACGATGATCAAATCACCTCCAACCAGGTCCCTCTTCCAACACTGGGGATTACAATTTAACATGAGATTTGGGTAGGAACACAAATCCAAACCATATCAACATCACTAGAGAAATGCATTAGAGAAATACCAATTAAAACCACAATAAGATTCTATCTCCCACCAGTCAGAATGATTATTACTAAATAGTCAAAAAATAACAGATCCTGGTGAGGTTGTGGAGAAAAGAGAACACATATACAGCTAGTAGGAATGCAAGTTAGTTCAGCCATTGTGGAAAGTAGTGTGATGATTTCTCAAAGAACTTAAAAGTACCATTTGACCCAATAATCTCCTTGCTGGGTATATACCCAAATGAATATAAAACATTCCACCATAAAGACATACACATGTTTATGTTCATTGCAGCACTATTCATAGCAGAAAAGTCATGGAATCAACCTAAATGTCCATTACGGAAGACTTGATAAAGAAAATGCGGTACTTAGATACCACAAAACACCATGCAGCCATGAAAAAGAAGAAGAACATGTTCCCTGCAGCAACATGGATGGATCTGGGGGTCATTATCCAAAGCAAACTAATTCAGGAACAGAAAACCAAAAACCACATATTCTCACTTATAAGTAAGAGCTAAACATTGAGAACACATGGCCATAAAGAAGGGAACAACAGACACTGGGGCCTATTTGAGGGTAGAAGGTAGGAGGAGGAAGAGGATTAAAAAAAACTACCTCTTAGGTACTGTACTTATTACCTGAGTGATGAAATAATCAGTACAAGAAACCCCTGTGACATGCAACCTATCTATATAACAAACTTGCAAAAAAAAAAAAAAGTAGGAGATGAAATATCCAATCTCTCTCTCTCTGCTTTTTCCAAGTATCTTCTTTTTCAGAGTACTCAATAAAATATGTTAACATATAATGCCTTATTTACAGAAATAAAAGTTAGTTATTGAAACAATTAGTAATTAAGTTCTTGAGGTAAGAAATTCAAAAAGGTGATAATTAGGGCAGTTGAAAATCAGCATTATGGGGATGGATCTGTTTTCCTTTTGCTTCCAAGAGCTGGGCAGGCCATGCTGAAGAGATTCAGTTCTCTAGATTTGCTCCAAGTGGTACAGCTTACATTTGTAATGTTCCTTTAACTCCCTTGTCACAAAGTTGTAGCTCATCAGATAAACCTAAAAGTATATCTTGACTCTATTAATAGATACAAAAACTCATCAATGAGCCCAGAAATTAGATTTGAAATCTAAGCATTATTTCCTACAGAGTCATAAGTCAAACCAATAATTTAATGCACAATTTCTTAGTAAACAAAAGGTAAATTCATTTATTCCTTTATTCATTCATTCAAATATTATTTATTGAGTGGCTACTGTGAGCCAGGGACCATTTTGGTCTTGGAAAAACAGACATGAGCAGTGACTTTGTGGAAGGAGGAAGGGAGAAGAAGACAGATAAGCATATAGATATGTAACTCTGGTGGTGATATGTGCTATGAAATATAAAGTAATCAGGTATGTGAGTATGGGGTGGGGTGAAAAGCTTTTAGAAAGGTAAAAAAAAAACTCAGAGAAGGGGACATTTGAATAAATATCTGAACTAAGTGAGAGAGTATGCCATGTCATTATATGAGGATAGCATCCAAGCAGAGACAAAGTATAGGTGAAAGTCTTATGGTTAAGGGAGTACTTGGGCTTGGAATGTTTGAGAAATAACAAAGAGACCAGTGTAGCTGAGCTGGGAAAAAGGAAACATGTCAGATGTCAGAAAGATAGTAATGGGGCCAGATCATGTAGGTCTTATACACTATGAAACAGACTTTGTATTCCATTCTGAATTTCTGGGTTTCTAGGAAACACCATTAAAACAACATGGCAGACCCGGAAATCCCTCAGCAATCCCCACATAAGAATCTGGAGATATGCCAGGGCTGTCTTGCCTTGGCCCACGATAACTGCCAAGGAACCAGATGCTGTCGCTTGAAAAATATTCTACACTGCCCAGCTTCTATGCCCTTCGATTTCCATCCATAATGAAGCTTCCAAAAGAACACAGAATAAAGACAAGCATAAGTAACTGTGTAATGACAAGAAAAAGGTCTCTATTTAAATTGTGAAATATATATACTCGAGAAAACAAAATTAGATAAAAGGAAAGTATAAGATTATTCAAATGTTATTTTTTCACTTAAGTATTGGATATAATAAATATTATTAGTTAGAAATGAACATGTTTATTGTATCAAAATGTTTTTACTGTTTTTAAACTGAACTAGGTTTTTAATTTCTCAGCAGACTTTGGAAGATTACACACAAAAATCATGCTAATGAACAAAAATAATACTATATAGATTTATTAAACACAAATTTCATGTTAATACTAAAGTAAAATATGTGTTTGTTATAAATATTGAGACATAAGGAAGTATTTTGAATTTACTTATAAGTGATCAGGTAGACTAGACAGGAAATATAAAATATCCTCTTCTTACTTTCTTCTTGTATTTTCTTCTGTATTTTTTAAATTCAAAAAATGTTTTAACCCATTTCAAGGCATCTTAACTGTTACTTTTTAAACTGCAAATTATTAGTACTGCCAATTGGAGAACTTCAGCACATTTTGCAGTATGTAAATATGCCATCTGTATCCTACAGTAATACCCATGGCTTACTCTCTAATTAGCAGAAGAAATGACACCTTATATATATCAACTATAGTAAAAATCATTCAAATTGTATATAATAAGCATACAATGTGCTTTATTGTTATTAGATATGATACTGATATATAGCACAATAATCCACCTTGAAAAATTCCTATAGCAGGTAAAGCAGGTAACAGTTAATATAAAAGACTGAAGAAGAAATTTAGGAAAAATGAGGTCTTATAAGTTGCTATGATAGATAGAATAGTATAGTGAACCACTGTTAACTTGCTGTGTGATCTTGGGCAGTTATTTAATCTCTCTGGGCCTTACATTTCCACATCTGCGAAGAAGGGGATAAAATAGAACCTACTCCAAAAGATTGATGTATGGAGTAAATGAATTAACATGCACTGTACTTAAAATAGGGGCACATTATGAAGGCTCAATACTTAAAGGCTCTTGTTATTCTTATAGTTTCATCCTCTTTATCATAAGTCACTCTAAAGATCTTATTCAGAAAAATACTTATTAGCATTTTTATTTAATTTAGCAAGATTATATTAGTGATGCACAGATGAAGAAGATATGCTGTCCTTCAGGACATCAAAGATATGCTGTCTCACAGCATGGATGGGAAGAAGACAGGGACAAAAACATAATATAATAAATGGTATAATGGAAGCATTTACAACTTGCTACTAAAACACCATCACTGGGAACAATTAATTTTGAAAGAGGGACAGTTAGGTAGGCTTTACTCATGGTGAAGCCCCAGAAAGAGGTCCTTTGTTAACTAAAAGTTGAAAAATAGCCAAGCACAGTGCAGCATAGGGAGACCCTGTATCTAAAAAAAAATTTTTTTAATTAGTCATGGTGGCTCAATCTCAGCTATTCAGGAAGCTAAGGTGGGAGGATCACTTGTGCTCAGGAGTTCAAGGCTGCAGTGAGCTATGATTGTACCACAGTACCCTAGCCTGGGCAAGAGAGCAAGATCCCATCTCTAAAATATTAATAATAATGATAATAATAATAATTCTTAACAAAAATCTAGCAGAATGCACACCAATCCCTGCAATGAGGAAGTGTTTAGGTTAATGGAGTTTCTGTTTTGTATTTAGTATGTCTCTCCTTTCAGCCCATTCTTTGGGACTCATAACCCTAGACTGTATTTTCACAGAGCTAAGATGTTCACACTAAGGGCCAGTGTGGTGTTGGGAGTCTTAAGATTTATAAAATGTATCACTTCTCTAGAAAAAGAGAAAGCATCCTTGGCTATTCAGGTAGGGAACAAGAACTTTCTTTTGTTCTTTTGATTGTCAATTTAAAGATTGACAATAACAAGATTATTTCAGAAAAAATCTTTAAGCATTCATAACACTAATTTAGGGGAGATTTTTCTAAATCTTAATATCTCCTCTATGCCTTGTATAACACCCTTAGAAAACTCTCATTACATGAAGTAAAATCACAGCTTTAGTTTGTTAAGAGGGCATAATTCTAAGTGGACCATGGAATATTTATGTCTCTATGCAGCTCTTTGAAGGAATAATCTTATGTTTTTGTGCCTGTTGTGGGTCAGAGGTTCAAATCAGCACTTCTTTCTGTCACTTCTTATGCGTTTTACTATAATTTACAGCTCAGCAAGATGAATCATAAGACAAAAGTGTCTATTTTATTTCAGCAACTAATTCTAGTTAATCAAAGATTTCCAGCCCAACAACCCAGCATGAAACTCTGCATGGAAAATATGAGGAGAACAAAGCATTTTGTCAAATAACACATTTCATGATATAAATACATATGTCTCTTAAAGAAATTTTATCGTTTCCACATTATCGGCATACAAAAGGAGCATTCTAGTCACAGACCTGGTGAGACTGTGGAGTCATCGTCATTGGAAACAAGAGCCTGATTAGGTTCCCAAACAGATATGAATAGACTTTCCTTTTTTAGTGGAATAGCTGCTTTTATTCCTTTTTAAAACAGACTGGTAATTGTCACCCTAAAAACACTGAATTGTACTAGGGCAACATTTGTTTCTGCTCTTTTTTCTCATCTTTTTAGAATCAGCCAATAACATTACTATCCCTTCTGGTTGGTCCTCTCCTGGAAAGTCTGAGTTAATCCACAGCTGTGCGAATGTGAAAAAGGGACACAGCAGGCTAAGTCTGTTGGGTCTCTTGTCTGCTAATAAAGTGAACAGTCTGCAGGACAGATGTTAAGAGGATCTGTTAAATAAGTCAGTGGCAGAGATCCTGACCTCTGCCAAGGAACATTTTATTATTCCAGAAAGGGGCATAATTGCAAGGCATTAACAATTAGAAGAACCATAGCTTTTCTTTATAGATTTCTTACTTCTTGCTTCGTCATTTGGTTGAAATACAGTATCAAGGTCCATTCACTGAGAAGCAATGTGCAAAATATGATTGGGCTTAGTATAAACTGCAGATTATGGGATTTCCCCAAATCCCCAGGAAGTGGTCAGACCTTGGCTTTGCTTCAGTCTTAAACAGTTTTGTTTATTCAGTGTGTATCATTACACTATTTGCACAGTCTCACTTGCTACAGGGTACCATTGTACTAAAGGGACTATCAATCTTACCAAACATAGTGCCTTAACTATTAAATCTAGTATAATGGGAAAAGTAATAAGATATCAAATTAATAGAGGAATATCACACCATAAAGGTGCTCACTATGCCTTATACTTCTTTACCATTTATGCTGTGAATAAAATCATGTCTACCACATGCGTTCCAAATTCCCTTATGCAGTGTAAAAGGTATTCTTTGATCTGACCCCTTGCATACCTTTCCAGTCTCACCTATGTTTGCTCCTGTACATCCAGCCTGTGCCAACTGTTTGTTGTTTCTGAATGTGCCATACTGTCTATTGCTTCTATACCTAGGGGCAGCTGTTCTCTTTGTCTGGAGTGCTTTTTCTCTTCTCTGCATCTTTGCTATTATGCATCCTTCCCCATAAACCTGGTGAACTGATACCTCCTTTCAAAATTCAATTTTAACATCACCTTATCCATGAAGATTGACACTACTTCCCTAGGTGGAGCTAAGCACTTTCTCCTTTCATAGCATTTTCGCTCTTGGAACATACATATTTTAACAATTATCACATTGCTTACTAGATTGTGGGCCCTTTGGGGGGCAAGAGTCAAATACTCTTAATCTTAGTGTGCCCCAAATAGAAAAGAGTGCATACTACAGAGTAGGCACTTAATAAACATTTGGGTAATAAATCTACGAGTTAACTAATTAAATAATCTTTTCATCATGTAAGAATATGCTTATATTCCAGCTCTGTCACTACTACCAGCACTGTAACAGGGTCTTACACATATAATGTCTTACTTTTTTTAATGAATAATTTTCATTAGGTTGGTACATTTGATTGTGAAAAAAATATATCTCTACTAAAACTGATCATTCATTGACCCACACTTAGAATAGGTAAGAGCATGAGACATACTGTTCTCTTGGCCAATTCAGTTGAATTTAGTTAAACCGATGTACAAGTAGCAATCAAATTTAGTTCTTTACACTGTTGGCTAACAATTCTATACACCTAGCCCAGGCCACAGACTAGCTGTGTGGCTTTGGTCAAGTTAATTTATCTCTCTAGGCCTCAGTCTTCAACTATAAATTTACAAGATTTACATGGCACTCGACAGTGTATAAAGCACTTTTCACAAATATTTTCTTATGTATTCCTCACAACTTCCCTATGGGGGTATTTTTCCTAATCCTATTTGATAAAATCTAGGTATCAGGAAGATTAATTTGCCCAAGCACATGGAACCAGTTGTAGAGTTGGGACTTGACCCTCAAAGCTTCTGAAGGCTCTTCTAGCTCTGGAAGTCTATGGAATTTTACAATCTCACTGCCTATTTGTGAAGGCTTTACTTTCAAAAACATGAAATTTGTTTCATGATTAGAGGGAAATCTATGTTAAAGTACCCTAATTGTGGAGTGGCTATCAATTCTTGCTAAAGAGAACTATACTAGGTCTCATGCTTTTTGAAATCAGGAATAGTCATCAGGCATAGACATTAGGACAAAAGGATTTCAAATTGCCTGTAAACAATCACCTTAGTCAATCAATAAACCCATATATATATATATATATATATACACACACACACACACACACATTTTATATATATATATATATACACACAGATTATATATACACATATGCACACATTATATACACACACACACCTCAAATGATTAACCCTGTATTATCTTTTCCTATCACTTTGAAGTATTATGCATTTAATTTATTTCTTCCTCAGGCCATTACTAGAAGAGGGCAGTAATTTGCTTAGATTGGGTGCTTAAAAGAGTATTTAAGGTACATAGTACATGTTTAATAAGTATTTTTCAAATTAACAAATGAATAAGAGAGATGCAAGCAGAAGGGTATGGACAAAAAATATGTATTGAGTATCTACCATGCAGCAGACATTGTACTAGGCAATTTGCTTATATTATCTCATTTAATGCTAACCCCAACACTATTGAGGGAGTGTTATTATCCTCAGTTCACAGATGAGGAGACTGAGGTTCACAGGAAATTAGGTCATGGTTACTTAGCTCTTTTAACTGTGGAGTACTTATGGAACCAAGAAAAACCACTTTCCTGGAACCTGCAACCCGTTCACTGCTGCATAGACAGAGAACATGTAGGAGAGCAAGCCTGCTGCTAAACCAAGAGTAGCATGTTGTTTTGATAAATGTTCACAAATCATGATCTGATGATATACAGTCACAGTCCTGTTTCACAGTGGGCTATGTCTGTATTTGGTGATAGAGTTTCATAATCAGGAAATGCAGGAAGACGTAGATCTAAAATCAGGAGGTTATGGTTGGATATAGGTGAATTACAGATAACTACTTTGTTCTGCATATAAGAAATGCCCCTTTATCAAAACCATTGATAAATGAATGGAGAAGTGAAGCATTTCCACCCAAATTAGTCACATCCAGTCTTCTACTATTTCGACAAAGTTTCTCTCTCTTGCTCTCAGGATCTCTCTCTCTTGCCCTCTCTATTGTGTTATGTCTGAGCGAACGGCATAACCACACATGATGAATGAACTGCCTCTTGGGCCCTGGAGCAAACCCCTCTTTGGCCACGAAGAAGATGTTCTGAGAAAGTGAACAGCAACACTGCAGAGAGGCTATCTTTTTTTCTATGTTGAGGTAAAGAGATCCTCAACTCTGGAGAGCAATCCCAGTGAGGTGAAGACTGTTTGGGGCACATGCTCCATTCCATTTAGTGACAGTAAGTGTTTCTCCTTTTCTAAAAGAAATTATTTATTTGCCTTTTTTTTTAAAGCAGACCAAGTGATAAACTATTGAGAATATGATGCTAAGCTACCTTTCCCATAGAGTTTTTAAACTGAGCCTCTGAGAAGGACTTTGATACAATTCAATGACTGAAGTAATACCTTTGTCCATTTGAGCATTAAATAGCCTGTTGAAATATAGCTTAGTTAGTGGGAATTTCAAAAGACAGTACTTTCTAATTTTTTAAAGAAATTTCTCTCCCAGATGACTAGAGCAGAACTTACAAAATGTAGCTCAATCACTTTCCACAGTCTCTTAGGTCAGCCTCTCACCAGCGTTAATTAAATATAACCCCCTTAGAATACGAGAGGTTAAGTGAGAGCAACATAGCGTTCTTCTCCAATACATTACTGTGAACATAAATGGCCATAATATGTTTATAAGAAGACTTCTTTTAGCACAGAGGTCTCACTAATGAAAAATTATAAGAGGCAAAGCAACATAATGTGACAACTGCTCATTGCAAAATACATTTTAAACTACCCATTTCCACATCCATTGTGCTTAAATAACACATATCATAAAGGAAATTGGTATAACAGATGGTTTCAGTTCTGGGTAGCAAACGTGGACCAGTTTCAGTGTGACAAAGGGAAACAGTAAAAGCAGTACATAATCCTGTCAGTCTTTTACCTAAAGGTCTTCCTTCTCCTCAAGTTAGAGACACTTTCCCTACAAGCTTCAAGTTTTAGTATATTTTCTTTTTTAAACAGATGCTAAATCTTTTATGGCACAACTTGAACAAACTCTAAAACTGAACAATTGCTGAAACCGTATGTTTCTATACTAGCTATTTTAAATTAGAAAAATCTCTTTAAGCTACAGGTTTATGGTTCTAAAAAGTTTCATGCACTGCCCAGAGCTATTTGTAAATTAAATCATTTAAAATAAACCTCTTTAATACTCTATAATTAGCCTTGTCTCTCTGAACATGACTTTACTGTAAATGCTCCTTCTTGACTCTCCTATTGTCCCAAGATTCCTGAGAAGAAAGCAGCCAAGCGATAATTCAAAATTATTGCTGCTTCAGTGCACTAATCGCTTAAAGAGCAGCAAAGACTCTGTGCTCTCTGCCCCACAGCTCCCGCAGCCTCCTGGCCTGAGGCAGGCATCCTGACCTAGCAACGTCCAGATGTCAAGAGGAATACCCAGCTCCTGATGCAGCAGGCACTCCATTCCAGTATGGTCGAACATCTGCTTCATCTGCTGGCATGCAACCTGCTGAACATGCTCAGAGGGCAGCCCAGTCTAGGGATGGGCAAGGATGCAGCTCCCCAGCTACTCCAGGAGACTCATCAAAACTTTGAAACTATAAGACAGCCCAGAAACTCTCAAAAGAACAGGCTCTGGCATTCAGCAAAAACATTCTAAACATTTTCCTAAAGAAAAGCCACAGAGTAAGATAAGACAGTTTTTACCATAGTAGTTATACTCCTCATTAAATTCTCTTAGGCTTGAAGTTTCTTCTGGATGTTAGCTGGAAATCTGAAAAATACTTGAACTATTTGGGATCCTGAGAATGTCATACTGACTTCGACATTTTTCTCTTTTATAATTTAATTAAGTTACCTTTAATTCACTTGAATATTATAACGAGAAGAACAAATTATACAAGAAAGCTTCTAAACAACTGTGCTTCCTACATACCAGTCAACAGAGCTTAATGCCAAGAATCCTGACCAAAAGATAAAATTTAAAATACACTTAAACCATCTATTACATCCCTATTTTGTTTACTAGAAGAGGAATCCTGTCCAGCTCACTTAACTTTCTGAGCTCCACTTCCTTCTTCCAAAATATAGGAATAATATTAAAACATTTAATACAACAGTTAAATATAAATTGTTTTTTAAACTGTAAAAGTCTGTAAAATAGGTATGCATTTGTACATGTATACATATGTAATATTCATACTTATGTTTCTTTCTTAAATTTTGTTTTAGAAAGAAATTCAGTTTTCCTTTGTAATATCCAATTTACACACCAAGTACAGCTAAGAATGATTTCATTTATCCTATGAGATTTCAGTAACTAGCATCCTATAAAACCTAATTAACAGTTCCCAGGTTCTCACCAAATTTTATATTTACTTCGCTCTGAAAGACAGACTTATCTATTATTAAAGTAAAAAATAATATTCCCTTATTGACAGTCTGAGTACATGATGTGCTTAATGCTACTGAAGAGAGTTGTGGCTGTTCTAGCCGGAAGTGACTCGCTAGAATAAATGTTTTAGTGTTAAAGATCGAAGTGAAGCAAAAAACAAAACAAACAAAAAAATCTGAGGATAAACAATCTAATAGGTCTTAATTTTTAATCTTCCCATCCAGATTGAGGTAGATGGGGTAGGTGAGGATATTTCTGTTAAGGTAAGTAAAATTTGCAGTCCCATTTCTTTATTATATATTCCCTTCATTTTCACTTCTTTCACTAGAAAGTAAATTTGTAGAGGGCAGGGGCTTAGTTTTATTCATTGATATGTTCCCAGTATCTAAAACAGATGTTCTCAATCTTGGCTACTGGAAATTTGGACTGGATAATTCTTTGTTGTGGTTGGCTGTCCTGTGCTTTGCAGGGTGTTCAGTGGCATCCTCACCCTCTGCCCAGTAATTACCAGTGGTGATCCCCATCCCACCAGTCATAACAAATAAAAATGACTCTAGACATTGTCAACCAAGCCCATATTGGGTAGGGTGGGGAGGAAAGCAAGATTGCCGTCAGCTGAAAACTGTGTAGAACAGAATCTGGCATATGATAGGTTCTAAAAAAAATTGCTGAGTAATTGAATTAAATTTATTGTATTGATTTGCTTGCAAACTTTTGAAAAATTTTTTTTTTGAGGATAGTTTTAAGTCTGGAGCAAAAATAAGAAAAAAGTAAAGAGATTTCCCATATACCCCATGCTCCCATACATGTACAGTCTCCCCCATTATAAACAGCCCCCACCTGAGTGGTATATTTGTTACAATTGATGAGCCTACACTGACAAATCATAATCACCTGAAGTCCAGAGTTTACATTAGTGTTCATTCTTGGCATTGCACATTCTATGTGTTTGGACAAATGTATTCCTGAGCATGATCATTTATAAACTCTCTTTGAAATATAATTTTGACACAACTCTACTGATACAATAAGTGTTGTTATTCCAACAGTCACATTCAAAGCTAACACATGTGACTTCAAGTAAGAAGAATTCTGAAAGGATGTAATACTTCGTTCTTTCTTTAATTTAAATGAGTTGATAAATTTGAGTGAAAACTTGATATTTATTCCAAAAATGGAAATTGTAGTGTGAAAACAGCTCTATTTCAAACTGGCTTAAAATGTGCACTGTATGCTTGCACTTTGTAGAGTTTGAGCTAGTCAAATACATGGACATACTTGAAGCAATAAATTTTTCACACATATTTATCACTTATTTACTTTTGTTTTAGTTCATACCATTCAAGGTCAATAGCTCTAGGGACATTGCTGACAAGGTATCAAGGATCATGGTCTAGGTTAATATAGACATTGTAACATTAACCTGTAGACTGTTGGTTACAGGTATGGTAGCTGGTGTTATAAGAGAAACACACAGTGAGAAATGAACTTAATATACTGGAAATTAAGAATTCTAGTTTAAATCTCTGCTTCACCAAATGAATACGAGGAGAGAGGCCTTAGGAAATTTATTTGGCTCTAACTTGCTTCCATTCCTTAGTTCATTAAATGGAAATGCAAATACTTGGTTAAATATGCATTTAATGCATATCAGTATCAAAGAGTTCATGTTATAAAACTTCCGGGGAAAGCGTTAAACTAGTTCCTCTCAATTTGACTCAAGATGACTCTATTGCTGTCATCAATTATAAGGGAAGAATGAAAGATAGGAACATATATAATGATTTTTTTAAATCCACATAGCACCCCGTAAAGAGTACCTGATACATGTTTAGTGCTTGTTTATTTATATTTAGTTGATAAAAGAATCCTTTATTAATGCCATTTAAGCTTGAAAGGTATAGAAGAGAATTCAGTTATTATCCTAATCTTTATAATCTAAAACAGCCAAAATAAAGCAAGATGTTTTCAAATCAGTACATAGAATTTAAATCACTATAAATTTTTCCTGAGTTTACCTATAGTATATGAACTCTTCTACAAATGAAAGAGAAAAGAGGGACTGGCAGAGCAGTAGTAACTATGTGCTAGTTCTAGTGGTCAGAAGTGAGGAGAAACCATCCAATTGTAGCTTCTCAATCTCTTTTAATTAAAATATCATGAAAATATCTTCCTCCTTTTCTGTCTATTCTATTACCTGGAAGGTCAAATATTTTATCATATATTTTTCTGATATAAATTTCTTAAATGTTGAATATCTGAGTTTTTCCATGGTTGGAAACAGAAGTAAAGCATTTTCTAAAATACTAGAATGTTTTGCTTTCAAACTTTCTAATGTATCCTTAATCACATATTCTCTTAGAATTCCAAGATAGCTCATTATATAACACATACATACATGCAGATATGTGATACATAATATCAACCAAAATACTTTAAAATTTCATTTTTGTAAAACAGAAATAAAATAAAAATAGCTGTCATTATTTTAGAAATCAAAATACCTGTCATTATTTTAGAAATCATTACATCTTATAAGAAGTCTATTTAAATGCAATTACATGTGTTCACAAACTGAAAGCTGCCTATTGAGTGGATTAATTAGTGGGGCTAGAGATAAATGACTGTTGGTGAAAATCTTCTATCAGGAGAGATAGAGGACTCCATTGTTTTTGAGTATAGCTGACTATCCCACCAATAAAATAACTTAAACACAGTGATTAACAGAGCTTATGTGAGAAGAGCCAACTCTGTGAACTTTTAGGTATTACTTTAAAACCAAATAAAAAGCAAATTTCCAGAATAAAATTCAGTTTATACAGTGTTTTAATTTGAGGGTGGGTATGAACTTCTGCCTCATTGACTACAATGACAAACTAGATTTCTAAGCATTAGAAATTGCCTTTATATTCTGCAATCTTCCCTAATCTACCTATTATTTCTTTAGCCTCCATTAGGATTCACTTGATACCTGTACTTTTTCTTAAGAAGCCTATCTAGAAAAGTTGTTGACACCAAAGAGTGTCTCTTATAGACAGAGAACTTAACCACACATTTTCCAGGAAAAAAAAAAAAAAAAAGTGTTTTCAAGGACGCTTGGGTCCCAGATGTCCACCAAAGATGAAATGCATTAATTCATCCATTTTGCTAAATAATGTGCCAGGAAATGTTAAGAATTCCACAGTAAACAGAAAAGACAAAAAATCTCTGAATTCAGTAACTTATATTCTAGTATGTTAGATCCACCCATCAGAAGTAGTTTAGAGAGTAAATCTAGAGTAGAACTGACTGCTTCTTGGGGATACTAAAAAGGTTTATCTATTCTCATGATGGTTCAGGGGACATTTGCAGAAATCCAACACATGGTTTATTATTGCATTTACCATTTATAAGAACCCTGACCAGCCTGACCAACATGGAGAAACCCCATGTCTATTAAAAATACAAAAAATTAACCAGACATGGTGGTGCATGCCTGTTATCCCAGCTACTCAGGAGGCTGAGGTAGGAGAATCACTTGAACCTGGGAGGTAGAGGTTGCAGTGAGCCGAGATCACACCATTGTACTCCAGCCT
>NW_022436987.1:11258623-11274324 GCF_009761245.1 Sapajus apella
TATATTATGTTCTTTTTACAACGAAAAAAACTGAAAAAAAAAAGTATTTTGAAAACAGCGCAAGACAACAGGCAAGTAAGTTGTAGTGGAAATGCTAATCTAAAGTTCTATTTCCATAAATGGAGTTCATTCCATTAGCCTACACCTCAACTAAGCCTAGCTGTAATGGTCCTCCCAAATTCCACCACACTCTTAAAAGTCAAGAAAAGAGTCAGAGGGTAAGTGAAGGCTGATTAAGAGAAAAGCATGCATTCTCTTCAAAGCAGAGCCCCGTGGCTGGCATCCCCAAAACAAGCTTTGAATCAGTCAATTCCTCTTTCTCGATTGGGTAGCCAGTAATAGGTCACTCTAATCAACTCTTTATTCAACCTTCGTCTCTATTAGAAATCGCAACTCACCAAGCCCACCCAGCAAAGCTAACTCAATCACCCTCCCATTCCCCCACAGCACTGAGGCATGTTTACAATTGCAAATAAGAAGACAAGGTACAACAGACAGTGCAGAGCCTCTAAATATAACATCATAAAGGCTCAGGCAACGACTGAAATAGAAATACAATATTCTCAATGCTGATGGGCACTTCTTTACTTTCCATTTGTAGCACGAAAATTGACAATACCATTTAAATAAAATATGTGCTTGTGTTCAATTTTGCAAAAACTTCCACTGTTCACCTCCATCTTTGTAAACTTAGCAAGACTTCAATAGTTTCATTTAAGAATACCTTATGGTTGATAGGTTTTTTTAGTGCTTTAAGACTCTAATTATATTCCTTTCCTCAAATATCCCCTAAACTACACATAATACACATCTAATAACAGTGGAAATGTATTTATACTGATATTTTTGAATTTTCATATACAATTCTTTCATTTAGGCTACTATCCATACTATCATTATAAGAACGAGTCTGTAAAAATATGTTCCAACTAAAGCTTGGTGAACTTTGAATGCTAGATAAAAATCATTCTCTGAAGCTAATGAAGACAGAAACTCTGCCTGTAACAATATTAAGTTTGTTTTCCCTGGTGATTCAGAGAAGTGAGCAATCTGTCAGTAATACATTGAGTGAAATTACTTGTCTTGGAGGAATAACTGCTGACAGTCACTTTATCTCAGGGATGACCCAAACAACTTCCTGCTGACAAACAAATTACTATGTCTAACTTTGAAAAGGTAACTAGCTTGTTTTAATTTTGATTGGTCTTTCGGAATCCCTTACATATATATTCAGCCCCAACCTTCATTGTATTTAAAAAAAAAAGGCAACAAAAGTGTTTTGGGGGGATAGGTTTGAACTTAATAAGTAAGAGAAAATAGTAAGAAAAGAATAACTCTATTATTTGATGCTAAGAAAAAGAGCTGATATGCTTCTTTCCAAGACTGTTATGTGGATGTAACTGGTAAGCGTGTCTACCCAACATTAAGACTGGCAGTGCCGCCAGTGACTGACTGGGTGAGTGAACACATTACTGAGACAGTATTGTAGGAATTAATTTTCTTCAATAAAGTGATTTTTAAGGCTCATATATTTCACAATCTAAACATATGTCACTGTTTCATAAACAAAATAAATGGATTAAAATAATACATTACCAATATGCTGACACATGGAGATATTTTAATTAGAAATTCTTAAGCTGTGTGATATTTAACTGCTGTATTTGCTAAAGAGAAGCATGCATCATTTAATAAGAAGGCATGAGACAGGTGTATCACTTTGCATATGGTACCAGATTTTGTTTAATATAAGCTACAACTATGAGGCAACACTACTCCCCATTAAAAACAAAACAAAACAATATTAAGGATCTGTCATATTGAAAGTAACCATATAAAATTAATAAATACACTGAAGCCCCTTTTTCATTAAAAAAAAGTCATCCAGAGCTTAGTTCCTGAGACAATATTTCTTCAGAAACAATCTAACATCATCGCTATTTAAAGGCTAAATTTACATGAATACCTCATTATACTGGTTCCCTTTCCTTAACATTCTTTTTGACTTACTTAAGGACCAATGTTAACATAGCTGAAGAAAGCAAATGGCAACTGGTCCTGAAATTTATAAGGGTGAGAGAATTGAAATAAGCAGCAATATAATATATTGTTTACTGTAGCAAATGCCCTCTGTTCTCTAAAGGTCAAAAGCATTGTAACCTTAGAGTTACAGTCTCTGATTGTTCCCAGGGTTAAATACATTATCAAAATTAATGGTTCAAACCCCTCAACCTTCAGATATATGAGTATTCATGCCTGCATCTGCTAAACTGTTCAACTAAAAATAGCACTCTTTGGCCTTCTTTCTCCTAATATTGTGCCCCTGAGGCAGAGAAAACCAATCCTTAGATCACCACAGTAGTATTTTAAAAAATGGTCTTTATGGAATTTTCCTTATTTTTAAGAAAGAAAGTAATAGCATATGCTAATATAAGGGGAGTCTTTCCATTTTAAATAGTTTTTCTCTACCTGATAACAAAATTTCAGAGCATAATTAATATATACCAAATGTTGTTAATATTTACTCAGGCTCATTAATTTTAGAAATGACAACCTTTGAAGGACAAATTAACTGTAACATGAGGTAGAGGACCAGTTCTGAGTAATGCATGGGGTGAGGTGGGGTGGGGAAGTATATGTGCTATAAACTTTTCCTCCTAAGAATCTCTGTTTAGAAATAAAAACAGTTAATATAATTGTAATGCTTTCTTAGTAGCAATAGTTTATCAGGATCATGTTTGTTGACAGAACTGTGACATTTTAGCTTGTCAAAGGAGGGGAGAAAACCCTAGCTAGAAAAGAAAGCAGATTCTAATAGCAATAAAGCAAGATATTATTAAAATTTCCCTCTACACTTGCTCAAGATTTAAAATGTTACTATCTAGCAGCTTAGACATGGTGTCTACTATACTATTCATTGATGTCCCAATAAACATGCTACTCTCATACCAGGAAAGTTTGGGGAACCCACCTTTCAAACAAGGTCAGTCTTTTCTACCCAGTGTCCACATGAGCAAACAGATCAAAGGTTTCCTGAGATGCAGGAAAAAGGTGCAAAAACAGGAGGCAATGGAACAGAGCAAGAATAAGCAAAAACTGAGGATACAAAACCAGCCAAGCTTAAAATACAAAGCTGTGAAGGCTCTTGCATTATTGGTTTCCCCGTTTAGCCTATTTGAAATGACAGACATGTGACATATGCTATGCTTCTAGATCAGCATCGCTATGGCACTACACAGCTCTGACACTCCCATGTATGACATCACGGTTTCCAAAACCCCCACAGAAGCCAGATTTGACACATCAGGGATCCGTGATGGTGTGGGACTAGGGATTGCGAGGTGGGAGAGAAGCCAACCTAAGTGAAAAATTAGGCAAAAGAAGAGACTGAGTAGAAACCTGGCTAAGGGAAGATTGATGGGATAGAACATAACACCTCAACAGAAAATAGAAGTCCAACAGGAGAAGATGTTCTTGAGTTTGAGTCAAGGCTACCTGATTTCACATTCTTCCAGGCATTTAAAAGCTTCTCAAGCTGACTGTCTTGAGTGGATAAGCTTGCTAATTGTCATCACACATAAAAACTTGTTCCTAATGTCCAGTCATCTCTTTTCAGCTCTCCTGGGCATAGTAGGTTTTCAGAACGTCCAGAAATGTGGTACTCTCTCTACAGCCAAAAGAAGGGCTTAGAAAAGAAATTTCTTCTGTCTGTATAGAAGACAGGAGATGCTCTTACAATATGTATCTAATCATATCTGAGTGGAAACCCCCTGTCTACCTCTTATGTCAAAGCAAAAGGAAAGAAGGAGGCAGTTAACAAGCTCTGGAACTTTACCTTAGGCTACTTCGAAGGGGGTCTTTGGTCTTGTCTCTTCCTTCTTCTTAGGAGTGATCATTTCCTATTATTTTCCAAAAAGGTAGATTCACAAGCAGCAGAAAAGGTAATGTAAAAGGGACCTTTTATTGACTACATAGTGTTTGAGCTATACAGACCAGCATAGCCAACAGAAGCTGAATGTTCATCTTCATCTTACTAGATGCAATTATTTTCATTTTTGGGTTGAGTTTTCCATCCTAGGTTACAATATAAAATTTGGCATTATATCTAACCCCCCAAATTAAAGTGTGTTTCAGTCTGAGGTAACCTGTATCCACTTTTTAAAAATTCAACAGATAGCTGGAAATTCTCCCATATGATAGTTCCAGTGAGGGACCCCAATGATGCAGAAAAGGAATCAAGCATGAAATTGGAGAGAGGAGGACTTGGTTTTTATAGAAGAAAAGGTCTTGGTTTTCATAAGCCATCTTCTCTCTAGTGTTAAGAATATCCCAAAAACACAACAAAGGACTCTACTAGAAGGCGAAATATGAAAAGAATACTACAGAAGTTTATCTGGGAAAAAGCAACCATCCAGGCCCAGGCACCCATCCCTATTTCATTCTGAGAAAACTGGGTAGGTAGAATTAGAAATCCTGGGCAATAACCTTGATTCGACCAACATTTCATATCCTTGGCTAAATAACTTAATCTCTCTGAACCTCAGCTGCTTTATCTATAAAAGCAGAATTACATTTGATTAAATTTACAGGGTTATTCTATGGTCAAATAATTTTTTTAATTTTTAAGTTTTTTAAAAAAATACCATATGACAGTTTACACGAGAAAACGTAAAAGAGTGAGGGAAGAAAGGTGGTTTTGAAGACACTTATAATGTAAAGCTTTTGCCTGAATATATATGGCAAAGAATAACCTTAATTCAGGGACATTGCTTTGGGATTTGCTTTTTTCTCTGAAAGAAAAGGAGCAAAACAAGAGCCTCCTTAAGAATGAGAATGAGGAAAAGATTAGGTTTAGTGTTTAGGCTAAGTGCCACTTTTAAAAAAAAACCTAGAGTATGACTGAACAATGCAGTCCCCCACCCAATGAAGCACCAATGGAAGCATTCATACCTCAATCTGTTTGTGGTTGTAAGAGTGGCCACCACCATGTTCAAAGGTATCCAAATTCCTGCCAAAACGGTCACTTAGGCCCTTTAGCCTTGGATTAATTTGTGGGTGAGAGACATGACCCTTCTGTTTAGTAGCATATTCAGAAAAAAAAAAAAGACAAAACATACTGTCAGAACTCATGAAACAGAATCATATTTCTAAATCCAGGGTACTGAGCACATCAAAAAATAGAAAGTAGAAAGTTTAAGACTCAGTTTCTTTCTTTTACAGAAACTTGGTTATAGTATCAAACAGTGACACTGATTTCTTGTTTCTGCCTCTGACTCAAGAAGATACTCAATAGCATAGCTATAGGAAAAGGAGAAATATATTAGGTTTATAATAGTGAGGGTTCTTTTTAGACTTGCACCAACTACAGAGGTTTCAGAGTTAGTGGTGTGGAAGGTGAAAGTTTGCAAGAGAGGTGAGGTTGCTGCTTCTCTTAGGCAAAATTTCTGGCTCTGCTAGGCAACCTATAATGGGTTACATCTTTATGGATTCCTGGATCATGACTCGACAAAATTTCTCAAGTGCAAAAATTCTTTATTTGAAGATCCAATTGGAAACATTCAAAATGATGTTTTTTCATGATACAATAGCTGTACACTTTTTATGTTCAAGTCACATATAGAATAGCAACACAGAAATAAAAATACTTCACCAGATGCTATTTTGTAGATTATTTAAGAAAACTCAAAAATAGCTACAGTATATATTAAGAATAAAAACTACATTTAATAAAACTTTCTACTATATTTAATTCAAGTTGTTGATTATCATATATTCTCTAAATATTCAAATACTGAATGTTTGACTTATTTTAATGATCTCATCTTTTTGTTTTTTTAATACAAATATACATTCATAATCAAAGTCAACCTCCCTTTCAAATGGTAGTAGTAGAAGTGTATAATAACCACCTATTTCTATTCCAAACTTATTTTACTGTGAAGAAGATAAGGTGTAAATGATTTTTCAATCAGTTTCCAAAACACTTTCTCCCCAAGTTTAGCTTTATAAATATGAAACACCAATGCAAAATTAATCAGACACCATGCCCTGACTTTTGATCCTAGAAAGGATGAGGATACACATATTAAGGAGCAATGAATTTATACTTTACCCAATAATTATTATGTAATTTGAGAATAACAACCCTTTATTCTATGAGCTACAAGAAGGAAAAATATCCAACATCATTTTTTGTTTCAATATTTACATGTAAAAGCTAATCTGGACATAGATGGAGACACAGATGAAAAACTGACAAGGAAAAAGCTAACATATATGCAGTAACAACTAGCCACTGACATTGTAAAACTATTAACTCATCTGATAGAGAATACATAGTATTAAGTCATAATGTGATTTTTTGTCCTTTAAAAATATTGAAACTGGCAGTTTTCTCTTTTATTTGCATTATGGTAAGCACATAAGGTGTTAATCCTTCTGGGCTATGCTTAAAAAATTATTTAACATTCAGGCCATTATTTAGCATACAGCTGGTTAGCAGTTTTCTACTAAAGTACTGGCTCATATCCCACATTTTTTTTCTTCTGGCACTTACCTGGAGCTGTAAAGGGCTGAGTCCAGAAGCAGCAGCAGCTGCCATTGTTGATGGAATGAACTGTACAGGGTAGTTATCACCTGTCGGAAAGAACAATGCATACAGGTTTAGACAATGCACAGGGAATTGCAGCAGACAAGTACAAACATGGTCCTTGGATTGCCTAAGCTTTACAACATTGCTCTAAGCCCAAACATCTGCAGAAACAAAAGGCTGAGTTGGGCACAGACTTGCAGTGCTGCCTTGGAACTTTTTGTTAACAGATAGCTGGTAGGCAAACTGGCAAAACATGAATATGATGTTAAAAAAATTAAATGTGCAATTCAAGCATGTTCACTCCATTACAAATCTTGTAATACATCATTTTTAAGAGTAAAAAAAATATCTTAAAGCTAGGCTGACACTCAGTATACTGGGAAAGCACTGAGGCTTTTATATTAGAACAACAAAAAGTTTTGGCTTGGTAGGCAAGGCAGACTATTAGAGTCCAAAAAGGGTTCTGAGCTATTGACCGTAATTCTACACTTTATTTTATTGGACAAATTTAAAAATAAAAAAATACAACCTCTTCAATATGATAGGGCCGAGAGGATAGCTAATCTTATCTTCCAGCATTCTGTGAAACATCTGGTATCCCCATAAGTGTAGAAACCATGTTTTTCTGAATTAACCTCTGGTACTGAACTGGTGGATCTCAGTACAGAATGATGCATACTAAGTACTTATGAAACATGTTTCAATGATGCTTTGATTAAATAACCACACATTTTACATGTAATATCTGTACTAATTCCTGGTAAAGATTGAATGTGGTTCAGCAGAGATGAATGCTACATCTTAGCGTGTTACTAACTTCGGATTACTCCTAAAAAGGGAGACAGAAGTATCTTCTGTGACCTAAGAACACAGGCTGTGTGCAGCAACCTGAAGAACCAAAAGAAGGTAAGGAGGAATATATCATGACAGTGATAACTAAAATAAAAATTAGTACATGTGGATACATTACACAATATCAGTGATTTAATGGAGTATCACTTTGGCTTCAGCTACTTATTTAAAGTCAGTGTTATGTACTATCTCTAGGCTATATTTTAATAGGCTGTTCCTCCACACATTTTTGACATTTATAAAAATCATGCTGTTTTGCATGAACTTTTCCATATGAAAGCTGAATGTAATAATGAATATACAGCTAGAAAGAATCTCAGTAATAAAGGGAGTCAACTGGAAAGCAAACTTTTTTTTTTTTTCAGTATGGACACTAATACCTGAAGCCTTGTTGGTGCCTCTGGTTCTTGGGAACTCATCGTGCTTGCCACATGAAGTGCTACTCAGCTGGTCCAATGTAAATGTTAAGTTGCTTTCACTTTTAACAAATTGTTAGCTTCTAATCTACACAGTCTCTTTGCATCATATCCATAATACCTCATCAGACCATTGAGCACAGTGTGTGCTTGTACACAGTCCAGTAACAATTGGCTTCTGATTGCATATGAAGTGCTGCTACAATGCATTCACTAACATTATATTGTGTAGGTCTCCTATGGAGTAATGTTCAAAATATCTGATCTTGTTTTTCTCCTTCCATGAGGTTGATTTTGGTTTGCAGTACTACATGAGCCTTTTAAAAAACATAACTAGGCCAAATTATTTTTTATAGTAAATGACTGTCACTTTATGCTTAAATAATTCTACTGATCTTCTTGATATTTAAACTAAATTATCTAAAGAAAGAATATCCTAATCTAAGTCAAATAGTATTTCTTTGGTAGATATAAACTTTTTTAAAAAATCACAAAATGATGCTGAATTAATGATGCTTCAAAAATAGGGGAAAAAATCACCATTCTAACTGGACTGCCTCCTGGAACATTTTAGAGCTGTTCTTTCTTTAAATATCATGCATTATTCATACTAACTCTAAACCACAACCCCCCTCCCTGTAAGTTTAATACCAGTTGCTTTATTTATACTAAAATATTTTTCATGTCAAACATATTTAAAAAAATCAAACTCTAAAAGAATTCCCTGGGGCACTCCTTTTTAAATAGCTGTCATGTTTCTATGCTATGAAATAGCTTTTTTTTTTTTCTACAGTTTTTGGCTTGCCAGTTAATTTATTACTATCTCTACCACACCCTATAGTACTTTCCAGCTCACCTGCTGGCTACAAACAGCTTTCTTTCCACTGCTGACAAGCATATTTTAAAAACATTTTTAACTTTTATCTTGCGTTGAATTTGTATATCTGAATATAATCTTTAGAAAGCTATTTCTCCATAACATATCATTGTTTCAACATTAACAGTAAAAATGAACACATTAGAGCAACAGAGTATATATCAGGGAATGATTAGAAGAAAGAGAACATGGAAAAGACAGGAGGGGTAGAAGATGAGGGAGAAGAAGAGAGGGATTACAAGTAGAAAAGAAAATTTTAAGAGAGAGAGGGATTTAAAGGTATTGTGAAGTTTCCTTTTTTAATAACAAAGTCACATGTTTCCCCTATGCCACTGTAATTTGCTGTGTAAGTCAATCAACAAAAAGTTCTCAGTGCCTGACTTGGCAAGGAATCAGTCAACATGTTGTAGCAATTTTTTTCAAATTTGTCTCTGGATCTGAAATGCTTTCATGAGGAACCATTCTTTTAAAATTTGTACATGGAAGGTGAAGCTTGTTGAAACAGGTTGGCTTCATGCACTACTGTAATTTGGCCCTTGCTACCTCTAGTGTAAGAAGACAGACTTCAAAAACCAATTTGAGAAATAATGTTCATTCTGTTAATCCATTTTTCCAGCTTTCTAAATATTGCAACTGCTGTTTTTGTCTTAAGAGTACAGAACAAATACAAAGTAGGATTTAAAACTTATGGAAAATTTGCTCGACATTAGTTTCACTAGCCAGAATAGGCAGCGTTCCTTGGGAATCAAAGCATCAAGAGTCCCTAAATGAGAGAAAATAAATTCTTAAATTTTCATAGAAACTGACACAAAGCAGAAACTTAGCAAAACTTAATGGCAGGAGAAGGGGAGCTTGTCCTAACAACTTATGACCCACTAGATTCATAGATTCAGGCTACCTTCTGCAAGAATACTTTTAATTTGAATAATTCAGATATGAAGTCTACCTTTTTTTAAAAAAAGAAAGCCAAAAATCCCTTGGGTAAAAGTCTGTCAATTTATTTTCATTCTTCAGAAAGACAAGTAACTGGGATAGCTGCAGTATCCCGAGATAGTAACTTCAGATATTAACACATTGAAGAAATAATTTAGAAAGTTTGGAAGAAGGAGGAGGAGGACGAGGAGGGAGGGAGGGAGAGAGAGAGAGGGAGAGAGAAACAGAGCTAGAAGACAGGACTCAAAAGATTCTTCAGTAACTACTCCAAAGTAGGAATTCAGTCTCATTTCCCAGCCTCCAAAACTGAAGAAAAACGTGTTACACATCCCCAACTAACTAAAAAATGATTGTGTGCTAGAATCATTAAATAAGTTGCCAAACAACCGTAGAGCCCACCTTTATGAGCTACAGCCATTCTTGTTCCAATATGAACATATTTGAATTGCAACCACTGATACAAACTTGAACACACCACTTAGCACAGGTCTTGCCTGGATACATGTATTTGGTATAGCAAAATATCACAACTACTCTATAAGGAATGTCATACACTACAGTAAATGTTAGCAGGTAATAGGCGACACATTTAGACCTCTAAAAATAAAACAAAAGCTTCAATTTGTTCTGAGAACAAATGAAAAATAAAATTAGCAAGGATTATAATATGTATTGCTGAGATCACTATGTTATTTCTCCTGCTAAATTTCTCCCCTATTCATCAAAGAATAGAACCATAATGAAGAGCCTTGATCTCAGAATTTCTTTTAAGATCATCTGCAGTGTTTTGTCTACCTTTAAGAAAGCTAAGAATCAAGGCTTAATCTTACTTTCTTCACTTATTTCACAGCTGCATCCAAACCATTGACCAATCAATCATCTGAAAATCTGTGGAATTTGTCACAATAGCAATTAAATAAGTGAGTGTGAATGAACTCCCATAAATTCATCCCCACTACATAAAATCATTTTTAAAATCCTCAGTTTCATACCAGGGATGCAAGGATGGTTTAACATAAGTAAATTAATAAATGTGATATACCACATACACAGAATTAAAAACGAAACTCACATGATCATTGCAATAGATGCAGAAAAAGCATTTAACAAAATACAGCATCACTTTATGATAAAACCTTCAGCAAAATTAGCATAGAAGGGACATAGCTTAAAGTAATAAAATCCATCTACAACAAACCCACTGCCAAAATTATACTGAATAAGGAAGAGTTGAAAGCATTCTCCCTAAGAACTGGAACAAGATAAGGATGTCTACTTTTACCACTTCTATTCAAGATAGTACTGGAAGTCCTAGCAAGAACAATCAGACAACAGAAAGGAAGAAAGGGCATCCAAATCAGTAAAGAGGAAGTCAAAGTGTCACTGTTTGCTGATGATATGATTATATACCTAGAAACCCCCTAAAGACTCCTAGAACTGGTAAATGAATTCGGCAAAGTTTCAGGACACAAAATTAATGTACATAACTCAGTAGCTCTGCTATACACCAACAGTGACCAAGATGAGAATAAAATCAAGAACTCAACCCCTTTCACAATAGCTGCAAAAACAAAATAAATAAAATAAAATAAAATAAAATAAAATAAAATAATAAAATACTTAGGAATATACCTAACCATGGATGTGAAAGACCTCTACAAGGAAAACTACAAAACACTGCTGAAAGAAATCATAGATTACATAAAAAAATGGAAACACATCCCATGCTCATGGATGGTTAGAATCAATATTGTAAAAATAACTATACTGCCAAAAGCAATCTACAAATTCAATGTGATTCCCCTAAAAATGCTACCATCATTCTTCAAAGAACTAGTAAAAAGAATCTTAAGATGTATATTAAACCAAAATGAGCCTGCATAGCCAAAGACAGACTAAGCAAAAAGAACAAATCCGGAGGCATCACATTACCCGACTGCAAACTATACTAGAAGGCTATAGTCATCAAAACAGCATGGTACTGGTATGAAAGTAGACACATAGACCAATGGAACAAAATAGAGAACCCAGAAATAAAGCCAAATACTTACAGCCAAATAATCTTTGACAAAGCAGACAAAAACATAAAATCTCTATTCAACAAATGATGCTGGGATAATTGGCAAGCGACATCTAGAAGAATGAATCTGGGTCCTGATCTCTCACCTTATAAAAAGATCACCTCAAGATGGATCAAAGACTTAAATTTAAGACCTGAAATCATAAAGAGTCTAGAAGATTACGTTGGAAAAATCTTTCTAGACATTAGCTTAGGCAAAGGCTTCATGATCAAGAACCCAAAATCAAATGCAACAAAAACAAAGATAAATAGCTGGGACTTAATTAAACTAAAAGTCTTCTGCACAGCAAAATAAATAATCAGCTGGCTTAACAGACAACCAGCAGAGTGGGAGAGAATCTTCACAATCTATACATCCATCAAAGAACTAATATCCAGAATCTACAAATCACTCAAACAAATCATCAAGAAAACAAACAAACAAACGATGCCATTAAAAAGTGGGCTAAGGATATGAATCAACAATTCTCAAAGGAATATATACAAATGGCCAACAAGCATACAGAAAAATGCTCAGAATCACTGATCGTCAGGGAAGTGCAAATTAAAACCACAATGCAATACCACCTCACTCCTGCAAGAATGATCATAATAAAAATATCAATAAATAATAGATATTGGCATGGATGTGGTGGAAAAGGAACACTTTTGCACTGTTGGTGGGAATGTAAATTAGAATAAACACTAGTTTGTAGTGTGAAAAAGAGTGTGAAGAGTCCTTAAAGAAGTAAAAGTAAACTTACTGTTTGATCTAGTAATCCCACTACTAGGTATCTACCCAGAGGAAAAGAAATCATTATATGAAAAAGATACTTACACATGCATGTTTATAGACACAAATTGCAACTACAAAAATATGGAATCAATCCAAAATGCCCATCAATCAACCCATGGATAAAGAAAATGTGATATTATATATATATATATATATATATATATATATATATATATATATGTGCACCATGGAATACTATTCAGCCATAAAAGGGAATGAAATAATGGCATTCACAGCAACCTGGATGGAATTGGAGACTATTATTCTAAGTAAAGTAACTCAGAAATGGAAAACCAAACATCACATTCTCACTCATATGTGAGAGTTAAGCTATGAGGCATGCAAAAGCATAAGAATGACACACTGGACTTTGGGGATTGGGGGAAAGGTTGGTGGGTGATGAGGCATAAAAAACTACACATTAGGTACAGCATACACTGCTTGGGTGATGGGTAACCAAAATCTCAGAAATCACCACTAAAGAACTTATTTATGTAACTGAACACCATCTGTTCCCCAAAAACCTATTGAAATTTAAAAAATGAAAAAAATAAAAATAACAAAAAATAAAAATTAAAAACAAAAACCCTCAAATTTCATTCCTTCATGATAGCTCATCAATGATATAGCCTCCATATACAGAGGCAAATACAGTAAAAATTATTGACTTTTATAAAACTAGGTTAGTTTACACAGGTGAACATAATTTCTTCCTGGACCCCAGCACTCTGATTTAAAAATTAGGTTGGTAATCAGAAGAATCTCAGAAATGCTTTGACTCTAAGTAGATAGATTTAATTAATCAAGTATTAAAATAGCAGTTTATACCTCTGCTTTGAAATACTCTGGAAGAGATAGAAATAAATGGCTTTTTAAGATGTCATTTGCATAACACCACATATAAAAATTACATTTTATTCACTGAAAAAGGTCATATTTTCTTAAGATCACACACACTTACACCAAGGCCCAAAGAGTATGAAATATCACATCAGAGAACTTCAGTCTGAATTCTATCTCCAGTATTTCTAGATGTGGAACTCTTGGAAAAATTAACTTTTTTGAGTATCAGTTTCTTATTTTCTTTTAATTAAACAGAGATGATATCATTTATTGCCACTTATGTCTAAGAGTTGTTATTAAATGAGATTACACACACACACACACACACACACACACACGGGTTGGGGGTATCTCACCAAATAAACAGTGCTCAATAAATGCTAACAAAAACAAAGAAATTAAAAAGAAACACTGAATAATTATGCAATTGTAACAATTGTACATTAATCAATTTAACACCTAGAAGAAATGGACAAATACCTTAAAATATGCAAATTACCCAACTCAAGAAGAAATAGAAGAACTCAACAGACCTATAACAAGTAAAGACAGTGAATTAATAATCAGAAACCTCTCAATAAGAAAAAGTCCTGGCCTAGATGTCTTTACCAATGAATTCTGCCAAATGTTTAAAGAAGAATTAGTATCAATCCTTATCAAACGCTTACCAAAAAAATGAAGAGGAGGGATATATTTCTAATTCAATTTATAAGGCTAACATTATCCTGATACCAAAACCAGATAAAGCTATCACAGGAAAAGAAAATTACAGTCAAGTATCCCATATAAATATAGATATAAAAATCCTCAACAAAATATTAGCAAAACAAATCCATGGCATATTAAAAGAATTGCTTACCAGGGCAAAGTGGAATTTATCCCAAGAATGCAAAGGATTAAATCAGTGTCAATCATTACATTAATAGAACGAAGGAGTGTGGTTCCCTTCCCTGTGCCCAAGTGTTCTCATTGTTTGTCACCCACCTATGAGTGAAAACATGCAGTAGGTGGAGATGTGGAGGGGAAATGAGGGGAAGAATAACACTGGGAGAAATGCCTGATGTAGGCGACGGGGGAGATGGAGACAACAAACCACCATGGCATCTATGTAACTATGCAACAATCCTGCAGGATACAGGATGTGTACATGTACCCCGGAGCACAAAGCACAATAAAAAAAAAAAAGAAGAAGAAAAGAAAAATAGAATGAAGGGGGAAATAAACCAAATGATCATCTCAATTGACACAGAAAAGTCATCTGACAAAAATCTAATATTCTTCCATCAAAAAAATTCTCAGAAAACTAGTAATAGAAGAAAAAGACCTCAACATGATGAAAGTTACTTATAAAAAGTCTACAGCTGGCCAAGTGTGGTGGCACGTACCTATAGTCCTAGTTACTTGGGAGACTGAGGTAGAAAGATTGCTTGAACCCAGGAGTTCAAGCTGCAGTGAGCTATGATCATACCTCTTTATTCCAGCCTGGACCCTGTTTGTTAAACAAACAAACATCTACAGCTAACATCATACTCAATAGTGAAGTACTGAAAGCTTTCCCCTTAAGACCCAGAACAAGACAATAATGCTCACTTTCACCGCTGCTATTCAACATTGCAGTGAAAGTGCTAGCCACTGCTATTAGAAAAGAAAAAGAAATAAAAGGTATACAAATTGGTAAGGGAGAGGTAAAACTATATTTTCAAATGAGGTAATTCTATATATAGAAAATCCCAAAGAATCCCTGAGAAAGCTACTAGAGTTAATAAATTCAGCAAAGTTGCAGAGTGTAAGATTAACATACAAATATCAGCTGTGTCTCTAGACATCAACAATCAACAACCAAAAAGAAAATTAAGAAAACAATTTCATTTACAAAAGTATTAAAAAGAACTAAATACTTAGGGATAAATCTAACCAAGGAGGTAAGAGACTTGTACATTGAAAACTATAAAACCACGTTAAAAGAAATTGAAGATGACATAAATAAATGAAAAAGCATCTGTGTTCATGGTTAGCAAGGTTTAACACTGTCAAAACAGCAATACTACCCAAAGCAACCAGCAGATTCAAAGCGATCCCTATCAAAATTACAACTTATTTCACAGAAAGGAAAAAGCCAATTCACAAATTAATATGGAATTATGAGAGGTCCCAATAACTAAAACAATCTTAGAAAGAAGAATAAAGTTGGAAACTCACAGTTCAAATTTTATCACAAAGTTACAGTAATTAAAACAGGATGGTACTGGCATAAGGACAGAGATAGAGATAGAGACAGGGATAGATAGATAGAGATAGAGATAGAGATAGAGATAGAGATAGAGATAGAGATA
>NW_022436987.1:11274334-11383074 GCF_009761245.1 Sapajus apella
AGATAGAGATAGAGATAGAGATAGAGATAGAGATAGAGATAGAGATAGAGAGAAATATAGATATGTACCAGTGAAATATAATAGAACACTCAAAATTAAAACCTGTACATATGTAGTCAATTGATTTTTGATTTTTGACAAAGGTGCAAAAACCATTAAACAGGGAAAAGGATAGTCTTATCAACAAATGGTGAGGGGAAAACTGGACATCAACATGCAAAAGATGTAAAACAATTGAAAAAGGTTTTACCTTACACCATATACAAAAATAAACTCAAATGGATCAAAGACATAAACTTAGAACCTAAAACAATAAAACCCTTAGAAGAAAACACAGTGGTAAATCTTTATAACTTGGATTTGGCAATTATTTCATTGCTATAACATCGAAAGCACCAGTACCAACAGGAAACAGGGATAAATTGGACTCCATCAAAATTAAGAACTTTAGTGTATCAGAAGATACTATTGAGAATGCTAAAGGACAAATTACAGAATGGGAGAAAATATTTGCAAATCATATATCTGATAAGGTATTAATATCCATAATATACAAAGAACTGAAACTCAACAACAACAACAGCAACAAAATCCAACTCAAAAATGGACAAGCTATTTAAATAAACAGTTCTACATAGGAGATATACAAATGGCCAATAAGCACATGAAAAGATGATCAGCATCATAAATCATTAAGCAAATGTAAATCAAAACCACAATGAGATACCACTTCATATCTACTGCAATGATAATAATAAATTTTAATTGAAAATAACAAGTGTTAGCAAGGATGTGAAGAAATGGGAACCCTCTTAAATATCTGGTGGGAATATAAAACGGCATGGCTACTGTGGAAAACAGTTTGGTGGTTTCTAAAAAGTTTAAACATACAACTACATATAATCCATTAATTCAACTCACAGGTGTATGTCCAAAAGGATTGAAAGTGGGGACTCTTAACAAACATTTCTATAACCATGTTCATAGAAGCATTATTTATAATAATCAAAAGGTAGAAACAACCTAAGTGCCTATCAACAGATGAACAGATAAAATATGGCATATATATATAATAGAATATTATTCAGCAATAAATTTTGATATATGCTACAATATGGATGGATCTTGAAATGTTATGCTTACCAAAATAAGCCAGACACAGAAGGATAAATATTGTATGATTCCAATTATATGAAGTATCTACAATAGGCAAATTCATAGAGAAAGCTAATAGAGATGACCAGAAATTAAGGGTAGATGGATAGAGAGAATTATTAATTAATGGCTACAGCATTTTTGTTGGGGATGATGAAAAAATTCTGGGTATGGATTGTGGCGTTAGTTACACAATACTGAAAATATATTATTGCCACTGAGTTGTATACTTACAAATAGCAGATGGATACTATTACTCAGTCTAACATTCAGGTTTTGGGCCACACTTCTAACGGATAAGGGTAAAGTTTAATGGACTAAAGTTAATTTCACTGTCAGACTTTACTCCCAATCGTAGTGCTTTATCTTTTCAAATAACTTTTATAAATTTTACCAAATTTAGTTTTCACACTCACATGGAGTAGTGGACAAATCATGACACATTTCTTAGATGAGAAAAAAGTGAGGTTCAGCAAGATTAAATGACATGTTCAAGTAAGGATGAAATAAAATAATCCATGTGAAATATTTAGCACAGTATTTGGCACAGTAATCATTCAGTAAGCTTTAGCTAGTGAGTAAATGGAAGACCCAGGATCAGGCAGACATCCTGTTCCTAGGATCTCCTAGGAAACTTCAAGGGTACTTTCTAGCAGCAATCATTTAAAAAATTCCAACTACATAAAGCAATGGGTCATCTAAATTAACTCTGAAGTATGAAGGAGGCTACTTACTGTTTTTATTTTTCAGGCAAGCTGATCTTGATCTGATATATACATTGGCAACTGTGAAAGAGGCTTTATCTTTTAATTTTCTCCAATAGTTATGCTCAAATGTACCTATCATACTCATAATTGCTGCATCTCTCTGTATCACAATGTGAAAGAGCAAAGCAACCAGAAGTCTATGGTTTATTTTTCTGAGCCCTGATCATGAGTTCCTATCCAGAAATATGTCTCTAATTATAGAACCTGTAAAATAATTTTAAAAATTAGGGATTAAAACTCAATAAAGCTATTTCTAGAGAGATCAATCTGAAAGATGCTGTCCTGGAGCTGTACAATCCCTGTGGGCAACATGCCCCTCAGCAAGAGGTAGGAGAGCTTGCCTGGTGTTTACTACATTCTGGGACTCTGAAATGCCCAAAGGTGCAGGTAAAATCACGGGGTGGGGAGTGGAGGTCTATAACTCTAAATGTATTTGTTTACACTGTCTTAACATGGATTCAGAAACAGTCAGCTTTAACAGTGAAGGTCACCCCAAGGTGGTCTTTGCTCTCTGGAAATCAAGAAAATTATTCCATCAGCTGTAGGCACAAACGCTATGAAATTATTTCAGATATGGGAAAGTGGAAAGAGAAATAAAAGGGAAATTTTCTTTTTTAATTTACAAAGACCAAGGTAGCACTTGTTCATCCTGTTGTTAAAGGAACCAGAACATAAATTTATGCCACCATTTCAAGGTTTTCTTTCAAAAATTTCGTCATTGTTATTGTTGTCTCACATACATTACTTTTCTTTCTTTCTTTCTTTTTTTTTTTTTTTTTTTTTTTGAGACAGGCTCTCACTCTGCTGCCCAGACTGGAGTGTAGTGACACAATCATGGCTTGCTGCTGCCTCAACCTATCAGGCTCAAATAATCCTGCCACATCAATCTCCTGAGTAGCTGGGACTACAGGTGCACACCACCAAGCTTGGTTAACTTTTTAATCTTTTTAGAGACAAGGTCTCACTATGTTGCCCAGGCTGGTCTTGAACTCCTGGTTTCCAGTGATCCTCAAACTCCTCAGCCTCCCAAAGTGCTGGGATTACAGGCATGAGCCTCCACACCTAGCCCTCACATATATTTCAAGTGAAGTTGCCATAGCTCAGTTTGGGGCAAAAAAAGTTGTATTGTACTTGTCCAGTTTCCAGTCCAATGGCAGTCTCTTCACTTAATTCACGTGAATGATCAAAACACTGCATAGATTGATTAAGTCTTCTGAGGATGTAATTTCTCTACTAATAGCATAAGAACATACCATTTTAATCCATTTTAAACATATTTTTCATATACAACAAAGACTAGATTTGCCAAACTATTGAAATTATTAGAGTTCTGATTAATTAAATTGTCTGACATAATTTAGGAGTGACACGAAAGTAAACACTTTTTTACCAACCTTGCTTGTGATTAAAATTCTTCCTACATCTCCAAAGCCATTGTCCTGCCTTACTCAAAAGAGTTTAGCCAACATAATCAAATACAGCTTTGTTACCCTAGGACACTAACTCTAAGCTGCACTTTGTTCAATGGGAGTACCTAATTTCTGCACAATATTTTTCTAGTTTCTCCATTTTTCTCAGTTAAATTTTGTAATCTCATTAATGCTGTTTGAGAAGACTGAAAAATGGTCTAAATTCATTAAATATATAACAGTATCTTCTCCCATGAAAAGTGGCAGTATTAGGCAAGTAATATAGTTATAAGATGTCTGCGTCTAACAGAAAATAAGACCCATACATGATTTTGAAATGAGTCATTTTAACTTTAAAAACACTGAAGTCAAATGGAAAGTTTCCACATATAGTTCATTTAAAATATTTCTGGGACTGGTACAGGGATGTCAAACTCAAATTTAGAATAGAACAGTGAACTTGGTTTACTTCAATGTTCCAGTGGAAGTCGAAATGAAGAAATAGTTTCCAATGACTTATAGAGATGACAAACACTGCACTGAAAAAAAAAAAAATCTCCTTCCTTAATATAGATGCCAATTTCATAGGAGGTAAGTATAACATGTTCTAAAAATCATGCTTTAGAAAAATGAATTTTTAACAATTTTAATGACATAATTTTCTCTCAGGTGTCCAAAAACCTTTTAGTAATATGAGTTTGGTTCATTTATGTGTGAGGAATTTTTGGACAGCCCTTAAACTCACCAATCCCTTAATATCTCTATTCCTTGAATCATTCGCGTTTTGTCACAGACATCCTACCTTTTCTTACAAAGAAGTTCTCTATTGAATGCAAAAGAATAATCAATGGCAACAAGCAATTAGAACAGATGCTAAAATGCACTAGGCTTATTTTTATGCTATTTAGTAAGCTTCCTTATCCAGAATTTTAGTAAAGTGATTTATGTTTTCTTATTGCTTTAAGCATATTAAAATGCCTTTGTTCACTTTATAAACCACATACACAAAGAAAATGCTGCATGCAGATTTGTTGTACTCAGATTTGATGGTTAATATAATCAGGTTAATATGTTAAAAAGAACTTGACACAGAAATTATTAATGAGTAGAACAAGGTCACTACTTCTGAGCTGAGGTCACTTACAAAGAATGCATAAATGAAATTAAGGTTGACTTTTATTTACTTGACTATCTTCTTACATTGGATTCCTTTGGAAACATATCTTTAAACATTTAAAGCCCTGTTTACAAGGAGGCTCTGAAAGAAGCTTCAAACCATTATGCCCCTAATTGAATTCCCCAGGAGTCCAGTAAACTCAGAGGAATAAAGAAAAATCATAATATTTGCTAAATCATCTTAAAACATATTTCACTGCAAGGTTACATGACCTTTTTTTTTGAGATTTAAAAATGAATTAAAAAATACTGAATACTTCATTATTTAGACGAAAATAAAAGCAATTTTACCTACTAATGGTAAGCTAATTAAATCAGTCCAGTTTTAACTATTTTTCTAGGAGAAGTCTGAAAACAAACAATAACATTTTATACTGTATGTGATCACCTTCCCAGAGCATAACAGCTTTCGCAGGGAGAAAAGGATCTTTAACAAAAAAAAATTATTCAGTAAAATATGGGAGAGAGCTGACAAAAACATTGTAGTCCCCAGGAGAAGTAGTATCTTATCTGTGAATTCAAGACAAACTCAGGTGGAAGAAGAGAAAGTAAAAGTTTAGCAACCAATTAGTTTATTACAATGCCCGCTCTTCCCAATTCTAATTTTACTTTAAAATAAGCTTTTATGATATTTTTATTCATAGTTCCCTTGCATGCTCCTGTGTTTGTTGTGAGTACTAAGCAAAAACATGTGGATCTGAGCATTTCCAAAAGAATGTTAAATCCCTCTCTACTTACCTGGTTTGTATGTTATTCCAGGGGGGAAGAGGAATCCCTGTTGGGCAGCAGCAGCTGCTGCCAGGGTCCGCTGGTCATGTGGAAAAATTGGGATCATGAGCGGAGGCATGTGACCCTGAACCTGCTAAACAGAAGAGAGCCTATGATCAGACAGGGAGCAAATGTATGCCAAGAAGAATTTGTTTTTCACTCCTGGTGTTGTGCTGGTACTCACATAGCCACCTACCTCTAACCTCATTCCAAATCTACTCTCTGAGGAAATTCAGTTAAAATTCACCAAATCCCTTTTCTGAGATGCTAATAGCATGCTGAAGACATAACGTCATTGTGAATTTGCCTCATCCCTGCTTCCACCAAACTGTAGTAATGGTGTTCTTTTCTCTTGACATTTTCCTTTTTATTTTTTCTTTTAAACAAAGAACTAGAAGAAATAATGTATTACATTATTTCTTGTACAATGTTAGAGGTTTTGCCCTTTCACCTGCTTTGCATTCTGTGCTTTCTTTCAAAAACAGTATTTAGTATCCCTGGTCAGAAAATAATGTCTAATTGTTATATATTCTAAAAGCTGTATCTCTCCAGTTTAGGTATCTTATTTCAAAGCCTCACTGCATTATGTTAAACATATAGCTCTTCAGATTTAAGGCTACTACATCTTGGCTCCCAATTAAACTAATATTCTTTGCCATACACACCTCGATGTAACATATAAATTGCTTGTCTGGCTAAGCAGTTTTACAGCTTTATGCACTACCATGTAGCTCAGTAATTATGGAGTTGTATTCAGAGAGCATTTCATAATAAATCCTACTATATCAAATTTCATTTGACCTCAATAAATGTATCAAAGAGCACAAAAATGCAAAATAGAAAATCTTTACTCTATATCAGTATTTGTATTCCATATAAAGAAAATAAGAGCTATGACAGAATCATGCTTGTGAAAATTACATTTTAATTTCCTAGCTTCCTTCTTTACTCTATGAATGCTGTTCGGATTCCAGGATAGCATGACAGGAAGGTTTTGTCCTGGCTTTTAGGGCACAATTTTATGGGTTGAATACAGGACTTTTATTATTTAAAGATCAAAACTAAGATATACCAAAAGAAATTATCTTTAAGTTCAAACAGGGTATTTAGCCTTTCTACTAGTATAAAAGGACTACATTATATCTTATTTAAAATACAAACCTTTACCAGTAATTCTTCCAACCCCAAACCCTTCCCCGTCTAAATTCCTAAATCTTCTCTTTAGGCAAAATTCCATACACTGGCTGATGACCCTGTTTAATCAGCACTGGCTTGCCTTTTCCTGTCCCTGTTCCCTTCATAGCCAGGGACGCAGTGCAAAAAATGCTTCTGTGTGGGTCTAAGAGGCTTCATTTACCAACAGCTTTTCTCTAGGGAAAGCCCTAAGATGTGGGTTAATAAAGGGCAAGCAAAAAATAAACACTTTACAGGATTTTTCTGAATTCATTTCTCAGGAAAATCAACTTATAATAAAAAGGTCTTTGTGCAATTACTACCTTGCCAGTGGGGCGTGAAAGAAACTAGCTTTGAGCAGCTATTTCTTCCATTTTAGCTGAGGTAAGCCCAAGCTGCGTACATTGGAGTACAAACTAAGCCTGCTTAAATTGAGGCTGATCCCCTAGTGCCCAGGTCTCGCCTTTAACCCTGAAGAAAAGCACCGGGTTTGCTGCTGAACTCCAGCTTGTTGTACCCTGATGCAAACTTGAGATGTCAGAGACAAGGTCACTGTACTATGCCAGAAAATAAAACACAGTATTTTGTATGGGTTACAATTGTTTGGTGCAAGAGTACATCAAAGGAAATAATTTCGTTTTCCTCCAGAAAAATGGCCCTAATATGTACATAACATATAGCACAGATGGCTTACACTCTAAAATGGGAGAAAAAGAAAGTGATGAGTCTGGATATTATATTCATTTATTATTTCTTCCATTTCATAAATATTATGTTATTATTGAGAAGTAGCTGAAGATGTTTGAATATTTAGCTTGAGAGATAAAAGAGGTAAGGTTATATTCAAATGTTTGAAAGAATGATGTATGGAAGAAGGATTGAATTAAGACTGAATGGTTAACAGAGGGAGAACTAGGCCCAAAAGAAGAAATTTCATGGAAATGAAATGCAAAGAAGAACTTTCTAGTAATAAACTATTCTATAGTCACTCTGATTAAAGAGATGTTATATATCCTTTCTCTGGAGATGGTCAGGTGAAGAAAGGCTGTATAACCCCATATGTTAGAGATATTTAAAGGAAATACATAACTAAAAACCTGATTATATAATAACCTTTAGGGCCTTTCCAACTTTATAATTCTATGATTGTTTAAAAGTCAACATTAAGAAGATAGTGTGATTACAGTCATTCCTTCATTCATTCATCATGAATTTATTGAGAATTTACTGGGTGCCCATGAAGGCCTTGTTGGTAAAAAAATCTAAACTCAAATCTATATGCTACTATTTTTTTGACTGTGTAATCGTGAACAGTTACTTAATTGTTCTGAGTATATTTCTTCATGTAAAAACTGAAGCTTATTATACTACCTTACACAACTATTATGAGGACTAAATAAACAATAAAAGTAACTCTCATGGCACAGTACTTGACATAATAGTAATGCAATGTCACAGTAAATCCTTGTTAGATTCTTGTACTTTTCTTATATGGTTTCCATATTCAGGACTAAAAAATTATCAAGTTACTGATAAAATTAGCAATATAAAAGCAATAGTTGATCTTACTCATAACTCTAAGAAAGAAACATGACCCAACTAAATAATTCAGTTTGGCAGGCAGAGGTTTGTCATGTTTAGCAGACAATATGCCTCACAGAGAATTATCTTATCCCAAGTATCTAGAAAACCATGATAAAGAAGAGATGGGAATACATGTTCATTTGAACATATATTTGGAGCTCTTTGGTGTTACTTATTTAACAGCATCTTAGAATGAAAACATTATTTTTACATTGGTCGCCCAAGCTCTTCACATCATCAGACAACAGAAGGAGGTCAATAGCAATTAGAAACCAACCCTTAATTCTTGAAACTTAGTGTCTTAAATTACTTCCTTCATAATTTTCCATCTTCATGAGATAACTAACCAAGCTCTTGGGGTCATTTTTACTGCCAAAGAGCTGTAGGTATTTCATATTAACATAAGCTGTAAGAATTTAGGTCAGTTCATTTCTGTTCATCACACTCTACAAAGAAAGATATGTTAGAAACTTCAAACACTAAAGATTAACCCAGAGGCTATTCGATAAGATGAGAGACAAAGTAAATAAGGAGGAGGTCAGAGGACATCGTGAAAGCAAGAGTAATAATAGAAACAGAGTTGGAATAGAACTTTGAGATAACCTAGTATTACTTCGCAAAGTGTAGTACCTGACCAGCAGCCTGAGCAATATCTGGAAACTTTTTTTAAAAAGCAAATTCTTAAGCTCTACTCCATGACTATTGAATCAGAAAACTCTGAAATTCAGTCCAACAATTTAAATTTTAGGCTAAAATTTAATTTAGGGCAGTGATTCTCAAACTCTAGTGTATATCAGAATCATCCACAGGGCTTGTTAAAACACAGATTGTTTCCTTCTCTCCCCCTGCTCCCCATCAAGAGTCTTTAAATCAGTAGATCTGAGGTAGGGGTCTGAGGGTGTACATTTCTAAAAAGTTCCCAGGTGAAGCTGGGGCCGCTGGTCCAGGGGTCATTCTTTGAGAATCACTAATCTAATCCAAAGCTCATAATTTACACATAGGAAAACAGGTGGCTAGAGAAGGTAAAAGATATGAGCCTAAGGTTACAGTGTCATGACAGAGCTGGATCTAGAGTCCAAAACTGCTAATCATCCTGTCCTGGGCTTTTTCCATTATATCAGATGGACTTCAGTGATTGATAGAAAAGGGAGAAATTGGTTGCACTGTTTTAGCAAAGAAAACCTTCAAGTCTCCAGCTAAAAATAATTATGTGTTTCAGAAACATATTGCTGGAGTTTGGATACTATGAATGTTGTTCAATTTTCAATAAATTCCTTCCTCTTTTCTGTTATATTTTATTTTACACGGAATACACTGATCTCAGTATCTACCATCATTAATTCTAATAGTTTGTTACAATACATTCATTAGCAATGACCATATTGTTCCAAGGAATAAAATTGACTTTAACTTATTTTAAGTAAAACAATAAACTCATTTTAAGTAAAACAATGTAAAAATTCCAAGTGACCGTTATTAAAGAGAAGCCAGAATATCCAGCAGCTAGTTTAGACTCTAGCCTGAGAAAAGGTGATTAAAACTTCCTCTTATCTCTAATCACATAATTAATAATTAATAGTGAGGATTATAATGATGATGATGACCACAGCAGCTAATATTTTTCAGTGTTCCCTATATGTCAAGTACTGAAAAAGTGATTTACATACTCTATCTAATTTAATCCCTGAAACCCTGCAAGGTATTTACTATTATTCTTATTCATTTGATGAGAAAACAAAGCCATGTGAGGTTAAGTAACATTGTCAATTAAAAAGCGATAGAGCCAGGATTCAAGTCCAGATATGTCAAGGTCAAAGTTTGTACTTTTAATACCATATTATATTAGGCAAAAAGTTATCTTTTTCAAAACAGATCTAAGATAAGGAATATGATTATCGGTGATAATAATATAATTGTAGATTTGCATATGGTTGTAATAAAGAGAACAGAGAGTCACATGGGCCCTCAATCCAGTTTCCCCAAATGATAACATCTTGCAAAACCATAGTACGATAACACAACCAGAATACTGACATTGATGCAATCCAACAATCTTATTCACAGTTCCCTAATGCAGGGGTCCCCAACCCCTGGGCCGTAGACCAGTACCAGTCTTTGGCCTGTTAGGAACTGGACCACAGAGCAGAAGGTGAGCAGTGGGAAAGTGAGCATTACCGCCTGAGCTCTGCCTCTTGTCAAATCAGCTGTGGCATTAGATTCTCATAGGAACACCAACCTTATTGTGAACTGCACATGCAAGGGACCTAGGCATGTTCCTTATGAGAATCTAATGCCTGATGATCTGTGGTGGAAAAATTTCATCCTGAAACCATTCCCTCCCTCCTACCCAGTCTGTGGAAAAATTGTCTTCCACAAAACTAGTACCTGGTGCCAGAAAGGTTGGGGACCACTGCCCTAGTGTGTTAAAGGAGTTATGTCTTTAAAATAAGCAAAGGCAACTAGGTTCTATCAATACTTCGAAATGCCATCTTCTATAGAATGCTCATCAGTATGACCCAATGCAAGTGGTATTAGCAGAAAGTATAAATTACAGCAACAACTTTCCCCTCTCATAGATTTCCATTTATTATATTTACTAAAAGATTGTCAGTTGAATGTGGAACAGAAATGGAAAGCGAGAGCAAGGTAAAGGGAAAAAAACATGAAAAGAGGCTTGCTTGGTGGCCACCTAAGAATCACACAAGCATTTAAGATATTTTCCTTTTATGGAAGTTGTGCATTAAAGTCACTGCATTGAGTACCAGTGCTTATGGCAGATAAAGAATTCTGAAGATACAGACAAGCCCCATTTTGCTCTGAAGAATATAATCCTGCCTTTCCCCTACCTTCCCAACACCCCATTTTCCCATTTGGTGATATGCCAGGAAAGGCAGTCACACTGGAAACAGCAACCCCAAAAATATTTTACTAAGAATTAAAAAAAGTAGAATTCCCCTCACTCCATCAAAGATTGACCAGTCTCCATGTCTTTTCCAAGAAGTTATCAAAATTTCAAATAGCATCTTTTTTTCTTTAAAGTGTAACTTTCCCTAAACACAAATTTAGAGATTATTTAATTATCCTATAGATGAAGAAGTAAAACTGATTTTGTTAGCACAAAGAGCAAAACGAGATGTGGCAAAATATATCTCTAAGCATGAAAACTGTGTTATTTTTATTGCTTTGAAAGTAGGCACTATCTGGTTGGGTATGTAACTTGAATGACTACCAAGTAACCAGAAACCCCATCATGGGTGAAGCTTAGTGTATCACTAAAGGAATAAACTACCCCAAAGCACAACTGTCCATTAATTCTAAACTTCCACAATGCCTGACCAAAGTGTTTCCCTTTTGGAGAGGGTGGGGAACATATTTTTGATCAAATAGGCTACATGCCCAGAAATTTTAATTGCTAGGGTGTTCCTCACATCTTTCAGAGAATCAAGACAGCAGCAGATATGTGTGAAACACTTAGGTTTTGTCTCTTCCAATTCGTAAAACAGCATTGTTGCATCAACACTTATCCCCTTTGTTTTCTCTATGTTAAGTTGTTGATGATGCCATTTTTTTGCCATCTGCCCTAGAGCTTCATTAAAGATACATGAATGGGCTAACTGGCCTGATATCTTGTGAGGAACAGGTGCTATTGTTTGTCCCTGAAGACTTGTAGTAAAGATATGACTCAGAATACTTGAGAAAGAGCATCTGCAGCAGTCAGTCAGAGAGAAACTTGGCAGAGATCTGGCTACGTGCTAATATGCAAACAGAGTGACACTCAAGGGGGCTCATTTTCTCTTTCATGAAGATTATTTAACTTTTTTTAGTGATGGGAAATAAGTGTTTGTATTGAAAATCATGTGCATATTAATGTCTATTACTGAGTTAAAGACAGTGCAAAAATTAGGATTTTAAAAGTAACTTTATCTCTAGAAAATAATTCCTTATGTGATTTAATTGAAGAAAGCTTCTTAAACTGTTGAAAGAAATGTTTCCAGTGTGTGTATATCATGACAGAGAGGGAGGGAAAGAGTGAGAACACAGAGAGTTCCAGAAAAAAGTGATCTTGGGAGAAAGAGAAAGATAAAAAGAGAGAGAGAGGTGCAAGAGGTGCAGATAGAAATAGGGAATAGGGGTCAGTTTTCTAAATGACCATATTCTTTATTGCGAATAGCTGAGTCATTTGCATAAAGTGTTACCACTGTAAAAGCTGCAGTATCTAAAGCAAAATAAATGAAGTCCCCAGAAACTTTATAGGAAAAGCCTTCAAGGTCAGAAATGTGTCTTCTTATTGCCAAAAAGTGCATATAATCCACAGTATACGGACCTTAGTTAATTCTGGAGGCAAGGAGGTAAACTCTCTCATTTGATAGGATAAATTCATGCCTTGACAGAAGCCCTCTTAGTCTCAAAATTTTTGTTAAAATCTGTCTAAAATGTTAATACTCTGCTTTGCTCTTCCTTAGAAAGCATAATGCAGTAGTCAACACACTGAACTTCTCTTGGCTGGCCACAGCCTGAAGTATACAAAGAAGCCTTAAATTATATACTGCCTTCTTTGCTGTTCACTAATTCACAAATCACAAAACAGCTCTCAGCAAATAAGCTGAATGTCCCAAATTGCCTGTGCCTTTTATATTTCTATATATCCTGTTGCTCTTATCACAGGCCTAAGAACATAGTAGATATTTTGTATTAACTGATCAGTGGCTGAGAACCAACCAACTAGGACCACAGATCTGGTCTTCTGACCACAAATTTTCATAGGGTAGGATTGTTAATGCAATTACAAAAGGTATCGAGAGTTTCAGAAATAATAGCTATTGGGTACTAGGCTTAACACCTGGGTGATGAAATAATTTGTACAGCAGGCCCCTGTGACACAAGTTTACCTATGTAACAAACATGCACATGTACCCCTGAACTTAAAATAAAAGTTAAATTTAAAAAAAGGTATTGAGTTGTAATCATTCTCAATCCAGAAGAGAATTTAAAAATGACTTTTAAATACATCTTGATATAATCTTGTTTGCTCTTCATTTGTCTTATTTAGCAAATCTACGGCTGCTAGAGCTAACATAATACATAAAATTCTTCTGCTAGAGAATCTAGCTAGCCCAACAGGAGAATATTAGAATTCTATCAAGAGCAAATTTAGGACACACATTTTCTAGAACATTTGAGAACACAGTCCCATCTTCCCAGGTATATTCCACCATCCAATAGATACACAGTGTACAAAAAATGTAACTGCATTCAGAAGAGGATCAGCTTTGTTTGCTTCTGTTTGTTATTTGTTATTGGCGGTTATTCTCTCTCTTTTTCCTCCCACTTTTCTCTCTCTCCCCTCTCTTTCTCTCTCTCTCCCCTCTCTCCCTCTATCCCCCCTGCCCTTTCACTCTCTCTCTCATAACTTCTCCTCTCTTCTCTCTTCCTCTTTTCTTTCTCAGGTCACATCGGGATAATATACAAAACAAATTGTTAATATCCATCTTTAATGTAATGTAATGTCTTTCCAGGATTTGGCAAACTATTGCTAGCACTCTTGAAAATTCTAATTAAAGGACTAAGTACATTCCTTAAAAAGTAGAACAAACTCAAGATGTTATAGTTTAAAAGCATCCTTTTACAACCTCAGGATTTGGTCTTCAAAGCCATATGTTTTAGTTAGAACATTAATAAAGAGCTAACTTCACATATATATATATATATATGTGTGTGTATATATATATATATGTATATATATATGTATATATATACACTTCTCTGTATAAATATACTTCAATGAAAAGTTAGTTTAAAGCTAAAGAAAAAATAGCTCCAGTAAGTGACTTCTCTTTTCTAATTTAGATTATTTAATATGCTAAACAAAATGTCTAAAATATTCACAGAATAAATGAAAAAGATATATCTTGTCACTAGTTTCACTATGTCCTTGCCCAACTACCAAGAGTAAAACATGCAAACAAAGCAATTTCATGTGCTGGGTTGGTTTTTTAAGATAGCTATTTAAAATCCAGAGTCTAGCACTTTACAACTCTCTACCTTAGTTACACAGGAAAGAAATAATCCTTCCTGAGATAATAACAAAGAAATAACCTTTGTTAGTAAGAACACAATGACTCTACCAGGTAAATGGTACATGTTTGAAAAATCTTCTTCAGGTATATATTCGGAGAGAAATGTTAATAGCCCTGAAAGAGCCAATCCTGTCCTTTGTGTTAACATCTCTTTATATATTCTCAGCATACTGTATATGCTGAGCATACTTTCAGCATACTGTACATACTCTATTTGCATTTTTTAAATGGGCAAATATCTCATTAATCTACTGGGATCATATGTAGTCAAAAGTCATTATTTTATTTCTCATTCATTTGTACATGCTCTATTTAATATTGAATTTTCAAAGAAAAGAACATGGATTTAGTAATAATATAATCCTAATTCCTAGTCTCTCTTACTTGTTTGTCTCCTTATTTCATAAAATGAAGAGCTCAATACATATACAAATAAAAAGTTAGCTTAGACCTATTACACTCCTGAGAAACATGCTACTCCAAAAGAGAAGGCAGCAGTGCTTGCCTTAATTCAACTCTTCAGTAGCCATTTATTGAGCACCAATCACTATATACCTGGGTCTGTGCTAGACAGTAGGAATATAAAAGTGCCTTAAAGACATCATAGCATTATTTTACCAGGTAGTGGTATTAGGTTTCTTCTCACTTACATATTAGCGCAAATTATCCAGTTTTCAGCTTACTTTGGAATAAGGTCAACAGAGAAAGTTTTGCTTAAAAAGAAAACTAAATTACGGCAAAAATTCCATTAAGTGTCATTCTATATCTATGATTTATACCCCAGAAAAAATTTGAGAGTATTTATGAAGACATAAGTCAGATTTCTTTATAAAATGGATGATAAATGTTAATTAAATGTGTTTAAATTATCTTACTATGTTTTAAGAAACTCTCACCAGGAGGGAAATAGAATGTCCTGGCCATAAAGAAATTAATAAAACATGCTATGCAAAAGTAAAATTTATGATTCATTTGGAATTAGATATCTACCATCTTTTCAATCCATACAAATGCATAATCTTGTCAATTAAATATTATTGTTAAGGTCTAGTAGTATGTTAAAATCACTTTAAAGTGCAACTAAGGAAAATTCATGTGTGTTTATTACTCCTTAAGGATCTATTAGTGGGTATTTTATTCAGATTCGTGCTGTAAAATCTGCATAAACTCAGCATATTGTTATCCCCATGTGTGCATTTGTTTGGTTAAAGCAGAACAGCAAATCTCAATTTTTGCAACTTCTGGAGAAGTCAAGAGAACTAAAACAGTCTTAATTTTAATCAGATACAAACAGTTATCACTACAGAAGTGAAGAGTTGACTATTATGCAAATAGTCACAGTTAGTGGTCACCAGGCCATCACAGAAGACTGAGCTAGTCAATTACTTTAGATATTTCCAAAGACTAGTGAAGATGAATGTTTCCTATTCCACCCCATCTTATTTCCAGAGAAGTATGAAACATATTAGAGACTAATGATTGTTGTTCCTAAATGGAAACCCCATTAAATATACAATGATCAAAGTGTTTTGCCAAGATGAAAATTATTTTTTTCAAGTTTTGTATAAATGCCATTTAAATATGGTAACATTTGTGAAGAATATGGCATTCCTTTCTTTGTAACAACCAAATTCAGATATAAACCTTTCATAAACTTTTGACCCGTAATGAAGGCAATCTGGCTTTTACCCCAGAAGTATTTTACACAACCTTATTCTGTTAGCAATGACCAGAGTTCAATTATTAAATTCCTCACCCAGAAATGCAAGTTTACATCTTAAACTATGGGTCTTGTTAAAATTATGCACAAGTAACTTAGAGGCAAGGATTTTCTATCTCTCGAGGGCTCTGTAAAAGACTTTGCACAGAGTAGGGACTCAACAATATTTGCTATATAAATGCAATAAACAACTTGTATTCTATGTAATTTAAAAACTAAGTGGTAACAATACTGATGATTTTTTAATCTGCCAAATCAAGTCAAAGCCCATTCATCATTTATAATTCTTAAATGGAGGCCACAGGAATACAAATCTAGTCCAAATATATTTCCTTATAGTGATTTTTTTTCTTTTGGACCTGCTGTGTTCTAATTTTGAAGTTCACTAGTTAATAAGAAAATATAAAAATTGACTTTATTAATTTCAAGACTTTTTAACGGCTGAGTACTCCTAGTACATTTGTTGAAACTCCTATCTAGTATCATTTAGAGATGCCGCTAAGTTTCTTTAATACTTCACCATCATCAATTATAATCCTTACTGACAGAAATGATAAGATACTCTCACCAAAAGAGCCAAGAATATATTTTTCCAAAGGAATAACATTTAATAATTGTTATATCCAGTAAGCTCATTATGTGACCTAGAATGAATGGCAGAAAAGCATTTAAGCATCAGCTATCATGGAGAACAAAAGTAGTTTCATCACAAGCAAGAAGGCCTGAGAAACGTAGTGTGGCAACCCTGACCAGGACATAAATAAGATGTCTAAGCTATTGACAGATGGGGCTCACCCATAGCAAATTGTCCATCCTGGGAAGTATCAGTGAGAGATAGTGCCTGAATATGTGATTGGGGGACAGGGAGATAAAGTAAGGCAATATTTATAAAAACTAGATACCAAGGAAAGGCATAACTATAACCCCAAGCCAAATAGCCTGCAGGTTTTCAATCTTTATCACAGTCAAGTCATTCTTCTAAGACCTGACACTATTGCAGGCATTGGGGATATAGTTGAAGACAATATTTCCTACCATCATTTCCAAGAGAAGAAAGACAATATACAAAAATATATATATATATGTGTACATTTGGATGTGTGTATATACGTGTGTATATACATATACACATGAACAAATACATACAAATATAATAAATGTCAGTTGATAATAGCTGTTATAAAGAAAATAAAGATAACTAGATAGAGTATGAAGAATGGAAGGCTGAAAGTTGGAGGTACTAGGTAGAACGTACAGAGGACTATCTTGGATAGGGATAGCTAAGGAAACCGTCTCTAAGGAGATGACATCGCACAGGGTTGAATGACCTGAGGAAATGTTGCACAGAGCTGGAAGAAAGACAAGCAATTCAGGCAGAGGTCATGTGAGTGCAAAGGCCAGAGCAGAATGAGCATAGAGAGGTAGAGGAAAGGCTAGAAAGACAGGTGGAGAGCAGATTATTTAGGGCCTTGTAGAGCACAGTAAGAAACTGGAATTATATTCTTAGTGTGATGGAAAGTCACTGGAGGGTTTTAAGAGGGAGTAGTGGCATGAGGCCTATTTAAGTTTAGAAAGATCACTCTGTTTGCTATGAGGAAAACTGACTATAATAGGGCAAGAATGAATGCTGAGAGATCAGTTTAGAAAATACCTCACTAGGCCCAAAATGGGGATAATGGTGGCCTATTTCCATCTTACATATCCTCTCTGCTCAAGTAGAAAGAAAACATCTTTCAGATAGAAGTTTAATATGCTACTAGAACACTGTCTCCAAATATGTCAAAGAGTTAATATCTGATTGATTGTTTCATTGATTGATTTACTAAAATGTGATCTTTCCAGTGATTCCATATAAGATAGAAACACATCATTTTCAAATACTCTACTCATTAATTCCTATAGGGGAAAAGAGTCAAAGATATTAAAATCTATCTTGATACAGATATATTACTATAATTCTTTCCCCAAATATCATGTCTTTCAGTGAAATTTTAGGCAGTAGAGCAGCTTACTGACAAAAACTAAAAATGTAAATTCTTAATTTAGTCTCTTTGTAGGAAGTATAGAAATATTTAAAATAATTCAAGTTATCTAACAAATTTTCTAAAGGAAAAAAATAAACTGTTCATAAAGATCATAAAAGTACAAAGATCGAGATATAAAAACTAGTTCAAACACTGGTTAAATAAAACTTGTCTTTTTCAGGTGGGGGGAGTTGAGACTAATGCCATATTTGTCAAATAAAATGCGGATTTCCAAGGCATAGCCCAATACTGTAGCAATTCACTTCTCATGATACTCCTTCTGTTACAAAGAAGAACAAGCCAATAGCATTGTTTAGGACTAATTAGCAGCAACCCAATACAATCAATAACTCAATGCAATCACAACTGAAAAAGAATACAAACTCGAGCCCAAAGAGAAATGGAAGGTTGTTACTCCACTCAGGTCAAGAGGCAAAAATACTCAGAATTCAAAATGGGAAATGTAAACAATGAATCTTTCACATGTTGTTAATGAAATCGGAAGAAAGGAAGGAAGGAGGGAGGGAGGGAGGAAGGGAGGAAGGGAGGGAAGGAAGTAAGTTTATTTGAGTGAAGTTATTTGACTAATTGCCATTATTCTCTACTCTCCAATTCTCCAATAGCTACAGTTATAACTGTATTTTTCCTATTGGAAATTAGGATACAAGGAAAGAAGTGTAGAAGAGTTCACATGGATATTACAGAACATATGTTTAACATTAGGCCTGTTGTGTTCTAGAATATTCAGCCTTGTAGTCATGATGCCCATAATATGTAAGTCACATGGCAAAGCATCAATCCACATATTTAAATTTTTGGCTTTGGGTAGCTTGTATTACAACTTGAACTCCCAAGTATGTAGTTACAGATCTGTGAACAGGTATTTTCCATGGCCCTAATATAACATCCACAGTGATCTAAAATTGTGATGATCAAAGCTATAGACTTTTTTTTTTTAGTTCCAAATGACAATTCCCAAAAATGAATGATACAAAGTCCAGTTTTGATTCTCTTTAACTCTTCTTGATTTAACATTTTAAAAGGCTGGGTTAGCTCCTTTAATACTGCACTATGACTGTAGTTTCCATGATAGAATAAGGAGTTTAAGCTACATCGAAATTATCAGCCAATAACAAGAGGTCTTTGTCCACTGTGACTACTTCCCTGCTCTACAACCAGTCCTTATCTGGCTCAGGAAATGCCTGTTTTAACTGACAGGTAGGAGATTAAATCTACAGCTGCTGAAACACAATCTCAGCTCTGTTAGATAGGCTTTCATTGAAAAGCACTACAAACACATAATTTGTTTATGTTGTACCAGCAATCTCTGACAAAGCAGACTGTCTAGCTGAGACAAATGTGGTTAAACCCATTTATTGTATTATTTCTGCTACACAGAACAAGCTCTTAAAACACAGAAACTAGACAAGGCACAAAGCTCTAGCTGTCTAAAGAAATCAAGAATAGATGACTTCTTGTTACACTAACCCTTTTTATACAGAAAGCATGTTCTCCCCTGGAAAACATCTATTCCAATTTCTCTTTTAAGTGGATGGTTCAATTATGTTTATGCTTTCTGTTTTTAAAGTTTCTTTTGTTCCTGCCAACGTAAACAGGCATAAAATCATCTAATCACGGAATATCTCTAGATTTAAGAGCATGATGAATATTTATAGAAAGTGCTATATCATCCCCCCAAAAAATACCCATAATGATAAATTCTGATGATAATCCATTCTCTTTCAATATTTATTGCAAATTCTTAATGTTATTTGATTTCTTTATTTCATTTGATGAAAAAATAGCTTAGTAACTCAAAGAATATGAATAGTAGTTTCTTTAAAATTAAGGAGTTATACATAGAAATACCTAATTTTATAAAATAAATATTAATGGGAGAGATTTTAACAACAACAATGAAGGCCGTCAAGTGATAATAAATTACTTGATCCAAGTTAATAATATTAACTAGAAATTGATTTTTGTTGTTTTTGTAACTAAACTCTATTCTTCATGTATACTCACTCACTTCTACCATTCTGAATATACAGCATATATATAAACCATAAAATTAGTAATACTGAAGGTTGAAATCTTTACCTACATCTATTAAGTTTTAAAAATTATGCTCAAATATGACAAAAAAAATAGATGGTACACATGTGATTTAAAAATAAGAAAAAAGATGCTATAACTCAAACTTGTCAAATACTTTAGGAAGAATTGTATGTTAAACATAAAGATTACAGAAGCGTATGTAAACCACGGCCAAAAGGATTATTGTTAGTCACTCTCAGACATGTCATTATTCCCTAAAATCTTATTTTATTTTTCCTTAATTACAATCATAAAACTGGAAAATGAGAAAATAATATTCCAAGTTGGAACACATATGCCACTTGGAACTCTGAGTTAGTTTTAAAATATAGAAAGTATGTAATAAACTAGCTGAATCCATGGGGTCTCCCTGAAACAGCATGGATAATGAGGGGAATCCATAACAGACATAAACAAACCCAGAAAGATGTCTAGACCCCACATCATTATGTATGATATATGCCCAAAATATATGGACATATATTTGAATGTTCGAGTTCAAACTTGGCTTCTATTAGACTGATTCAGTCACAGCATGTGGTTTCTTTAATAAACAAACCTTACTGTTAGAAAATATTGGGGACTCAAATCATGTATTATGTCCCAGCTAGTTAAAGATGTGGTGCTTTAATGTCCTATGTCTCTTGAAGCTTTCTAACAACAGACTGTAAATAACAAAGGAAAACCACATCCTAGATAAACATACAGAAGTCTTAGATTTTTGTATTACAAGTTGAGAGCAAATACTATACAAAGTTAGCATTTCAACATATGTTCAAGAGAAAATATACATTTCCCATTAAAAATTAGAACTAGGTTTAACAATGTGGACTTTGTTTTATATTTTTTATGATGTTTAAGGATGCTGAATACATTCACATAAAAATGTAATGATGATTATTTATCTCACCACAATAAGTTATTTGCCATTTTTGACATACACACATATGTATAATATACATGTATTTAGCTCACTTTAGAATCACAGACTTTTAGAACTGCGATAGTTTTAGAAAGCCACTTTTCCAATACCTTAATTTTAAACATAAATGCCAGATAAATGGCTTATAATAAACATGAGGCCCAAAGAGAAGTGATTTGTCAAGGTCACAGAACTTGAGAATGATCAAGCTAAAGCTGGTCTTTAGTCTCCTGTTTACTTTTTTCACAAAATCAGAAAATCAGATTTTCAGGGATAGAAATGATTTAGAGATTATGTAATCTTGTGATTCTAACCTGGAAAGAAGTTCTAGTGAGGTTTTTCAGAAATATATATGCCTTCTCCTTCCTTACCCAGATTACGGCTTAGGCCTAACTACCCCGTTTGACTAGAGGAAACACTTGTGGCCCATAGGGATAGTGTGACTTGTGGATGATGACATAACCTGTCAAAACCAGCTAAACTGGGAATAGATATGCAAATTCCAAGTTCAGGAATTTTCATTTTTATTTCCCAGTTTTCTTTATTTCTTTTTTAAGGTAGAACTTAAATAAAAATATATCCTCTTTCTGTCCTAAACTTTAGTCTAAATATGTTTTCTTAAACATAAACCTACATCATGTAAAGAGAATGAAAGCAAATCTCACTTCTGGCAAAACTGATACACAATTGTTTTTTCTGATAATTGCCTCTCTTCCTCTTTTTTCTCCACTCTCCCATTACAAGTTTATCTGCCTGTGACATATATTAAAATCAATCTTCTGTTATTCTTTTTTAATATGAAAATAATAATTTCTCCCCTCATATTCCTCACAATATACAGAGCTTTACAAAGACAGTTTGTAACAAAACATAAATTGAATGATTTTCCCAAGGGTTAGGGTGCTAGTTTTAAAACGCATACCAGTCAGACTAAGTAGAATGTAACAATATATTAAAAGCATAACACATAAAAAGGATAACACATCATGACCAAGTGAGCTTTATTGTGGGAATGCAAGGCTGGTTTAAACTTTGACAATCAATCAGTATAATTCATCATAACAAGAGAATAAAGGAGCAAAAACGTTAAGATCATTTCAATAGGTGCAGAAGTAGTACTTGAAAAAATTTAACACTTATTCATGATTTTAAAAAAACCAAAAACTTTCAGCAAACTTAAATAGAAGAAAGCTTCCTCAATCTGATTAAAGGTATATTTGAAACGCAGCTAACATCATAATTACTAACAGTGAAAGGATCCTTACTTTCTACCTAAGATGAGACACTATAGGCAATAATGTCTAGTCTCAACACTTCTATTCAGTATTGCACTTGATTTCCTAGCCAGTCCAATAAGCAAAGGGAAATAAATAAAATGAACAAAGTGTAGAAAGAAGTGACATTTATTTTATCTGCAGAAAATATAATTATGATTATAGAAAAGCTTAAGAATTTTTTTAAAGTGGCCAGAACTAACAGTAAATTAAGCAAAGTCACAACATAAAAGGTCAATAACAAAAATAACTTGGCTTTCTATATATTAGTAATTAGTAAAAAATTTATAACTCCATTTACATTAGTATAAAAATAAAATAGAAAATTTTAACCAAAGTTTATAAGACCTCTACAAGGAAAGCTATAAAACACTATAAGGATAATGTACGACATGAGGACTAGAGTTAATATTGTATTGTATGCTGAACATTTGCTAAGAGAGTAGACTGTAAGTGTTCTTACCACCCAAAAAAGGTAACTATAAAAGTTGATGGGGGCTGGGTGTAGCGGCTGACGCCTGTAATCCTAGCACTTTGGGAGGCCAAGGCAGGTGGATCACGAAGTCAGGAGTTCGAGACCAGCCTGACCAACATGGTGAAACCCTATCTTTACTAAAAATACAAAAATTAGCCCAGCAGAGTGGTGCATGCCTGTAATCCCAGCTACTCAGGAGGCTGAGGCAGGAGAATCATTTGAACCCAGGAGGCAGAGGTTGCAGTGAGCTGACATCGCGCTATTGCACTCCAGCCTGGGTAACACAGTGAGACTATGCAATTTTTTGAAAATTACAAAGGAAAATTTTGAAACACTAAAATAAATGGAGACATGTAACATTCATGGAATGAAAAACTCAATAGTGTTAAGACAGCAATTCTCCCCAAATTGATTTAGATTCAATACAACTCAAATCAAAATTCCAGCAGGACATTTGAATATAGAATGAAGCTGATTCTAAATTTGATACAAAAAAAAGTCAAGACAACTAAAAACATAAAATTGTTTAGTATAGTAAGATGTCAAGACTTACTATAATGCCATTTAGGCATTAGGATGGTATTGGTATAAAGATGGGCATATAAATCAGTGGAACAGAATACAAAATCCAGAGATAGATCCACACCTATTTGGTCTATTGATTTTCATAATGATGCCAAGATAATTCAATGAGGAGACAATAATCTTTCAAACAGGCTTTGTTATAAATAGATAATCTGTATGGGAAAAAGAAGTCTGGGTTTTTATAACATACACAATATTTAACTCAAAACGAACTAAAACCTAAAAATAAGACTTAAAACTGGAAAACACCTAGAAGAAAACATAAGAGAAAATCTTTGTAACATTGTGTTAGGCAAATATTTAAAAACAGAACAAAAGCATAAACCAGGACAGAAAACAAATGGTAGAATGGATGTCACCAAAATTGTAAACTTTGCTCTTTAGAAGACATGGTTAAAAAGCTAAGCCACAAAGTAAGAGAAAATATCTGGCAAAGAAAATAAAGTATTCTATTCAGAATACTTAAAGGAAAAAAAAAAAACTCTTACAACACAATAATGAGTCAAATAAATTCATAAAACTAGAATTAAAGAGTTGAATAGACATTTCACAAAAGATAATGTATGAGTGGCCAATTAGTATATGACACAATACTCAACATCACCCAAGAAATAAAAATCAAAAACCCAACAAGATACCCCTAAAATCCACTAGAATGGTAAAAATTTAAAAGATTAATAATGCCAACTGTTGGTAAGGATGCAGAAATATTAGAACTTTCTTTTTTTTTTTCCCATTTATTTATTTTATTGCATTTTACATTTTGGGGTACATGTGAAGAACATGCAAAATTGTTGCATAGGAACACACGTGGCAGTGTGATTTGCTGCCTTCCTCCCCATCACCTACATCTGGCATTTCTCCCCTTGCTATCTCTCCCCAGCTTCCCACCCCCCACCCTCCCTCCCCTATTTCCCCCCAACTGACCCCAGTGTGTAGTGCTCCCCTCCCTGTGTCCATGTGTTCTCATTGTTCAACACCCGCCTATGAGTGAGAACATGCGGTGTTTGATCTTCTGCTCTTCTGTCAGTTTGCTGAGAATGATGGTTTCCAGGTTCATCCATGTCCCTACAAAGGACCCAAACTCATCGTTTCTGATGGCTGCATAATATTCCATGGTGTATATGTGCCACATTTTCCCTATCCAGTCTAACGTCGATGGGCATTTGGGTTGGTTCCAGGTCTTTGCTATTGTAAACAGTGCTGCAATGAACATTCGTGTACACGTGTCCCTATAGTAGAACGATTTGTAATCCTTTGGATATATACCCAGTAATGGGATTGCTGGGTCAAATGGAATTTCTATTTCTAGGTCCTTGAGGAATCGCCACACTGTCTTCCACAATGGTTGCACTAATTTACACTCCCACCAACAGTGCAAAAGTGTTCCTATTTCTCCACATCCTCTCCAGCATCTGTTGTCTCCAGATTTTTTAATGATCGCCATTCTAACCGGCGTGAGATGGTATCTCAGTGTAGTTTTGATTTGCATTTCTCTGATGACCAGCGATGATGAGCATTTTTTCATATGTTTGTTGGCCTCACGTATGTCTTCTTTTGAGAAGTGTCTGTTCATATCCTTTGCCCACTTTTGAATGGGCTTGTTAGTTTTTTTCTTGTAAATCTGCTTTAGTTCTTTGTAAATTTTGGATATCAGCCCTTTGTCAGATGGGTAAACTGCAAAAATTTTTTCCCAATCTGTTGGTTGCCGATTCACTCTAATGATTGTTTCTTTTGCTGTGCAGAAGCTGTGGAGTTTGATTAGGTCCCATTTGTCTATTTTGGCTTTTGTTGTCAATGCGTTTGGCGTTTTGGTCATGAAGTCCTTGCCTACACCTACGTCCTGAATGGTTTTGCCTAGATTTTCTTCTAGGGTTTTTATGGTGTTAGGTCTTATGTTTAAGTCTTTAATCCATCTGGAGTTAATTTTAGTGTAAGGTGTCAGGAAGGGGTCCAGTTTCTGCTTTCTGCACATGGCTAGCCAGCTTTCCCATTGGCTAGAATTAAAAATGATATAACCACTTTCTTTTACAGAAAGTTATTTCAGAAACACAATTTCCATAAAGCCCTACAATCAATCCACTCTTAGATACAAAAGAAAAATGAAAACATATGTCTGCGTAAAGACTTGTAACATTACTCCTAAAAGCCAACAGCTGAAATCAACTCAGTGGCCATTAACTGGTGGAAGGCTAAACAAATTACAGTAAGTCTATTCCATGGAATACCACTTAGCAATGTAAAGTAGCAAAATATTGACATACCAAATAACATGAAAAAAATCTTAAAAATATAAGAATAAATGAAAGCAGTCTAACAGAAAAGACTATGTACTATAGGATTCAATTTATATGAAGTCTTAGAAAAGGCAAAAGTATAGTGTTATCAATGAATAGGCCCAGGGCTTCAGTGGGGGATGCTAACTGCAGAGGACACAAGGAAACTCTTAAGGGCTAAAAGTTATAAATGGCTCTATAAAATTTCCAGAATTTATCAAATACTCAAAATGGATGAAATAATTATTATATGTTATTTATATATCCATAAAGCAGAAAAAATATTTTAAAAAGTAGAAAAATTCTAAATTATCCTATTACTTTCCCATTTTCCAGATGAGATGACTACGATTAAAAGGAAGTACACTGTATATAATTTACCCAAGACTACACCAAGTAAGTGGCAGAGCCAGAATTCAAACCTGTATCTTTCACAGCCTATAGTTTCCAAAATTTTACAGCTGCTTCTCAAAAAAAAAAAAAAAGCTTATCTTTGTATCTAGGAAGAAGTTAACATGATAAAGGTCTTTCTTTTGTGGATACATGTTAAAATCATCTTTAGAAAAAGGGAAATTCTACTTTAGCATTAAACAGAAAGGGATTCCATGGGGAAGTCTAGGCTCATACTATATCCCTCCTGAACTATTAGGTTGCCTTTTTTTTCTTCCATTTACACTAACTTGTCACAATGACAGCCTTGTCCTACCTGCTCTTAGCTTTGAATGAAAAACAATTTTATACCATAAAGACACACAAAATCCACCAAGTACTGCAAACCTGTGCTGTCTATTCTTTCATCTCACGAGCTGATCTCTCAGAATGGCATAACACTAGCATTTAGATGAATGAAGCAAGAATAGGCAGATTTAAATCCATTTTTATAGTCTCATTTTAATGAATAGTAAAAAAGTTTATTATTTATTCAGAGACAGTGTGATATGGTAAAATAAGCCCTGGAATAAGTGAATTGAAGTTAAAAGATGTAGTTCAGACCCCAGTAACATAAAATATTGCTTAACTTCAGTTTTCTTAGTAAAAGAAGATATTGTGAAGAGAAAATGATGTAAAGTGCTTAGTACATAGTAGACACTATCTAGTGAATTTAAATGTAATCATTTCAAAATAGTTCAGTGCTCTCCTAAACAAAAGGAGCACACCCACTTTTGGAGAGTGTTTCAGAATCATGGTGTCTGTGGATATGTGTTCTTCATGTTCTACCTCCCTAGAGATTCATGATGCCCTGAGGGAAAGAGTGGCCCTACCCCACTGCTACAGTTGCTTTTCAAGGAATACATTTTGGAGTGGTAGGTGTATGTGACTTGAGAGTCACCAAACCTTGTTTATGAGTGGAGGTAGGAGAAAAAACTCTGAGGAACAGAGCTGGGTCTGTGCTATCCTATAAAGTTTTTCCATAAGGACAGTTATTAGAGAAGGATCTCACAAGACACAAACACCAATATTTTCACTAAAATATCTAAAGAAGGGTTCTGGGTAAAGGTTCTAAGAGTAAAGGTTCTGAATTATCTTATTAGGGACAAAATAAAAGGAATAGACCAAAGACCTAAGGACAGATGCTAATCTGAGACTTACGAGATTACAACATTGTCATATTATTATACAGTTTAAGCCATTATGGTAATTACATTGATGATGATAATAACGATAAAAGTAATAAAGGCTACAATGATATTTAGCATTGGCAATGTGCCAGGCACTATTTTAAGTGCTATACCATGCATTAACACATTTAATTCTTAAAACATCTTCATGAGGTAGATACTGTTATTTTCCGCATTTTACAGACGAGGCACAGAAAAGCTTAGTAGCTTGCCCCACAGTCAGGCAGCTATTAAGGGGAGGGCCCAGGATTTGAATCCAGGCAGTTGGCCTCCAGAATCTTACTCTTAACCAATGTTCCATATTGCCTGATGATGCAGAGATTTTCAAGACTGGGGCCCTGGGCCACATTGTAGGAGTAAGAGTAGTGTGGAAAGGGGAAATGAGAGGGAAGTAAGGAAAACCTTGAAAACTTCTTGGAGAAGGTGTATATAGTTTGAATCAGTATGTACAGGTATACCTCATTTTATTGTTCTTTGCTTTATGGCACTTCACAGGTAAGGCATGTTTTACAAATTGAAGGTTTGAGGCAACCCTGGCCAAGCAAGTCTATCAATGTCATTTTTCAAAGAGTATATGCTCACTTTGTTTCTTTGTGTTACCTTTTGGTAATTCTCACAATATTTACAATTCTTCCTTATTATTATGTCTGTTATAGTGATCTGTGATGAGTGATCTTTGTTGTTACTATTTTAATTGTTTTAGAACACCACAAACCACACCCATATAAGAGAGTAAATACTGCATGTGTTCAGACTGCACCACTGACCAGCTGCTCCCCTGTCTCTCCCTTTCATTGGGCCTCCCTATTCCCTGAGACAACAATATTGAAATTAGCCCAATTAATAACCCTACAATGGCCTCTAAGTGTTTAAGTGAAACGAAGAGTCACACATCTAGGGCTTTCAAAGCTAGAGAGGAGAAGTCAATGCCTGGCTTCAACACTTCAAAAGACAGTCTGATTCTCTTGGGAGAGGCTATAGCAGCTGGTGACTTTAAGTTGAAGCCAATGTTCATTTACCATTCTGAAAATCCTAGGGTCCATAAGAATTATGTTAAATTTACTCTGTCTGTGCTCAATAAATGGAAGAACAAAGCCTGCATGACAACACATCTGTTTACAGCATGGCTTACTAAATATTTAAGCCTACTGTTGAGACCTACTACTTAGAAAAAAAAATTCCTTTCAAAATATTACTGCTCATTGACAATTCACCAGATCACGCAAGAATGCTGATGGAGATACACATGAAGATTAATGTTGTTTTCATGCCTGCTAACCAATACTCATTTTGCTGTCCATGGATCAAGTAGTAATTTCAACTTTCAAATTTTATTACTTCAGAAATATATTTCATAAGGCTATCGCCTTCATAAATAATGGTTCCTCAAAAAAATCTAGGAAAAATAAATTGAAAACCTTCTGGATTTACCATTCTAGATGACATTAGAAACATGTGTGATTCATGGGAGGTCAAAATGTCAACATAAATAGGAATTTGGAAGTTGATTCCAACCATCGTGGATGATTTTGAGGGGTTCAAGATTTCAGCAGAGAAAATAATTGCAGATATGGTGGAAACAGTAAGAGAACTAGAATTAGCAGTGGAGCCTGAAGATTTAATGGAATTATTGTAGTCTTATGATAAAACTTTAATGGATGTGAAGTTGGTCCTTATGGATGAGCAAAGAAGGTGATTTCTTGAGAGAGCATCTACTCTGGGTGAAGATGGTATGAACATTGTTGAAATAACCACACAGGGTTTAGAATATTACATAAACTTAGTTAGTAAGGCATGTAAGGCTTTGAGAGGATTGAAAAAGCTCTACCAAGGGTAAAACGCTATCAAATAGCATTGCATGCTACAGAGAAATATTTCGTGAAAGGAAGAGTCAATTGATGCAGCAAACTTCATGAAGGTCTTATTTTTAAAAACTGCTGCAGCTACCCCAATCTTTAACAATCACCATCCTGACCAGTCAGCAGTCAAGACCCTCCACCAAAAAATGATTATGACTTGCTGAAGGCTCAAATTATCATTAGCATTTTTGTTTGTTTGTTTCATGTTTTTTAAGACAGTCTTGCCCTGTTGACAGGCTAGGGTGCAGTGGCACGATCTCGGCTCATGGCAACCTCTGCCTCCTGGGTTCATGCGATTCCCCACCTCAGCCTCCTGAGTAGCTGGGACTACAGATGCACACCACCATGCCCAATTAATTTTTTGTATTTTAGTAGAGATGGGGTTTCACCATGTTGGCCAGGATGATCTCTATCTCCTGACCTTGTGATCCACCTACCTCAACCTCCCAAGATCATAAACATTTTTTAGCAATATAGTAATTTTGAATTAAGGTATGTACATTGTGGTTTTTTTTTTTTTTTACATAATGCTATTACACACTTAGCATAACAGTACAGTGTAACTTTTTTTTTAAGATACAAGGTTTCACTTTGTCACCCAGGCTGGAGTTCAGTGATGCAATCATAGCTCACTGCCACCTCAAATTCCTGGGCTCAAGGGATCCTTATGCCTCAGAACACCAAGTAGCTGGGAATATAAGCACATGCCTAATTTTTGAAAAAAATCTTTTGTAGAGATGTGGTCAGACCCAACTAATTTTTTTTTTTAATTTGTAGATATGTGGTCTTGCCATCTTGCCCAGACTGATTTCAAACTCCAAGGTTCAAGCAATCCTCCTGCCTCAGCCTCCTACAGTGCTGGGATTATTGGTGTAAGCCACCAAACCCAGCCAACATAACTTTTATATGCACTGGGAAACCAAAAAAATTCATGCAACTCATTTTATTATGAAATCCACTTTATTGTGGTGATCTGAAACAGAACCTGCAATGTCCCTGAGGTATGCCTACGTAAGTGTATAGTCTCTCCAAATCATAAGCCAATTTTCATCAATATGTATTTGTGATTCTGGTTTTACTTTGTCTACAATAAGAAAAATGAAGCACAGCATTCAATATCATACTACAAGTGATGAGCTTTGTACTCTGACTTCCACACTGCCTAAGAAAAACTCATAAATATTTAAATAATACGTGCCTTGAAAGATAAAAATAGTATTTGTGCTGTAACATTAACCTAATTTGAACTTTCTGTAACATTAAAGAATTGTATAACGTATTTTTGTTTACCTAAAGAGCATGTGGGGGCTGGGTGCAGTGGCTCATGCCTATAATCCTAGCACTTTAGTAGGCTGAGGTGGGCAGACCGGTTGAACTCAGGAGTTTGAGACCATCCTGGGCAACATGGTAAAACTCTGTCTCTACTAAACTACAAAAATTTGGCTGGGCATGGTGGCATGCACCTGCAGTTGCAACTACTTAGGATGCTGAGGCACAAGAACTGCTTGAGCCCAGGAGGTAGAGGTTGCAATGAGCCAAGATCACACCACGGCACTCCAGCCTGGGCAACAGAGCAAGACTCTGTCTCCAATAAATTAACTAACTAAATAAATAGCATGTGGGTTTTAAGATAGTAAGAAACACTGGATAATAAAAAGTCCATTGTTTAGATGTCAAAAGACTAGGCTGAGGTAATGGTTCTTCTACTATCTTATTTTTGAGCCAGAAGGTATCAATTTTTTATATATAAATGAGAGAATAATATTTCTACTGTTTACCATAAAGAATCAAGGTGAAAACTATCTAAAAGATATGGAAATTATCTGACAAAATGACTGATATGGTTTGGTTGTGTCCCCAACCCAAATCTCATCTTGAATTGTAGTTCCTGTAATCCCCATGTGCTGTGGGAGGGACCAGGTGGAGATAATTGAATCATGGGGCCAGTTTCCCTCATCCTGTTCTGGCGATAGTGAATTAATTCTCAGGAGATCTGATGGTTTTATAAGGGGCTTCCCCCACCCGCTTCGCTGGGCACTCATTCTCCTGCCACCCTATTAAGATGTGCCGTCTGCCATGATTGTAAGTTTCCTGAGGACTCCCCAGCCATATAAACCTGTGAGTCAATTAAACCTCTTTTCTTTATAAATTACCCAGTCTCAGGTATTTCTTCATAGCAGTGTGAAAACAGACTAATACAATTACACACTATGCAAATATACATGCTTCTTCATATTTACTCTAGATACCTACCTATAAACCAGGATTTTTTTTTTTTTTTTTTTTTTTTTTTTTTTTTTTTGAGACGAAGTTTCGCTCTTGTTCCGCAGGCTGGAGTGCAATGGTGCGATCTCAGCTCACCGCAACCTCCGCCTCCTACACCAGGATTTTTTTTTAAATTTGGGGCTTTGTCATAGTTCTACATATAGAGTTGTTTCTAGGAATAAAGAAGCTTAATAATTTACACATTTAATATCTACATTCCAAAAAATAAGTGCTAGATAGTTCCATACTCTACCTCAATTAATCTATACACCAACGCTATTCAGTAGGACATAATTTTGCCTCTTTATAGGCTAAATAAACACCCAAATGCCCATCGATGATAGACTGGACAGGGAAAATGTGGCACATATACACCATGGAATATTATGCAGCCATCAAAAACGATGAGTTCGTGTCCTTTGTAGGGACATGGATGAAGCTGGAAACCATCATTCTCAGCAAACCGACACAAGAGCAGAAAATCAAACACAGCATGTTCTCACTCATAGGCGGGTGTTGAACAATGAGAACACATGGACACAGGGAGGGGAGCACTACACACTGGGGTCTGTTGGGGAGAAATAGGGGAGGACAGCAGTGGGTGGGGAGTTGGGGAGAGATAGCATGGGGAGAAATGCCAGATGTAGGTGATGGGGAGGAAGGCAGCAAATCACACTGCCACGTGTGTACCTATGCAACAATCTTGCATGTTATTCACATGTACCCCAAAACCTAAAATGCAATAAAAAAATAAAAAATTAAAATTAAAAAAAAAGATTAAGTCTAAAGAGTTTCTAAAATGACAAATCCAGGATTCAAAAAATCAAGTAATTCTGATGCCTTCATTTTTATTATAACTGTTCCAATACATCCTTTATAACAATAAAATCCAATCCATAAGCATGTGTCATCATGTCTCCTTAGTATCCTCCAATCTGAAATACTCAGTTCCTCCTTGATCTTCATAACCTTAACAATTTTTTTGGAGATTTCAAGACGACAGTTATTTTTGTAGACTACCTGAACTTATTTTCCTAATATTGCTTTATGATTCAATTCAGGTAATACATTTTTGTCAGACATATCAACAGAAGTGATGCTGTGCTCTTCTCATTATATCCCATCAGGTACCACATATCAATTTGTCCCATCACTGTTAATGTCACCTGAGTAACATGGTATCTGCCAGGATTTTCCCACTATCTTGTTAGACTTTTTTTTCTACATTTTCCTAAGTATTGTGTGGGGAGACACTTTGAGATTATGTAAATATATCATTCTTCATCTAACTCTCACCCAACAGTTTTAGCATCCCTTCATGTTTCTTGTCAGAATTCATTATTACTATGATGGCTGCTATGTGACTTCCTTTCTGTAATTTCATGTATATTTCTTAGTTGGCAGGTTAAGGAAGATCTTTCTGTTTTCTACTTTTATTTTTTCATTTATTCATAAATACATCAAGTCAATTCATGAATCTGAATTCTATTCAATAGGATAAATCCATTATTATCATTTTTGATGCCTAAATCGTATCACATATGAACATAGGTTACTCCCTCAAGCTGGAGTCTTTATCCTTTTGTTATGCTTTTAAAATTCTTTAAGCACCTCCTCACTTTCTGTAATAATAAAATATTCCAGTTTTATCCTGTATTTTCCCTTCCCTAGACAAGATTCAGAAGCACAGTTTTTAGAAGCCAAGATCTTGGTGTGAAGTGTTGATATTACTACTGGAGTGTATTGGTCCTAAGCCTGCTCAGTGGATGAAGCTAAGAAATATATTTACATATATACATTCACATACATTTACACTTCTCTCTATATAGATATAGACATATATATACATATATATGACCATGAAGTCACATTGATACTTCCAATTCCAATACAACACCACAGAGTTTATTCTTATCTTCCTCCACTTCATATTTGTAACTCTCTTTTCCAAAAGAGTAAAAAACCTGGCTCATATATATGTACACATAATATGACATATGGGAAATAGGGAAAATAAGAATGTGTGTGTGTGTATATTTATACGTATATACACATACACACATACATGCACATATACATACATATGTATACTTATTTTCTCTCTATCTCTTACATGTTACCAACCAATCACCTTATCCTGCTGAGCCACTTCCCCACTTGACAACCTTCATTCAATGGGACCCGACTCTTCTAAAGCCACCACTCTGAAAAGCCTCTTTCCTAATAGGGCCTTCAAACCCCACTTGGCCACCACCCAACTCGGGTGCCTTCCACAATTGGGCCTGCCTAATGGCATTTCAACTGAATTAGAAAAGGAGGAGGAAAAGAGGGAAGAAAAGCCCTAATATCTTTTGATTTATGTTCCTACTTCTTATTAATTAGGCACTACTATTTCCTCCCTTTCACTTAACTGGGAGGCAGCATTGTATCGTACAGTAGAAAGATTACAGGTTTTGAAGCCACGGAGACCTAGTTCAAAACCTGGCTCCAAATAACTAGATGATAACCTTAGCTTCCTCACCTGTCAAATGGTGATAAAACCCGTATCATTGCATATTTATGAATATCAAAGAAAATGAACATAAAGTGGTTCAGTGTCTGGCAGATAAGGCCATAAATGGTAATTCTTATTAAATTGTTAAAACTTTAAAGGTAAGCACAACAATAAAGGCATGTACATGACTAATCAAATCTAAGTGTTGAGAGCTATGAAGGTAAAATATTAGCAAAGACAACAGAATAATTCACTTTTGCATTAGATCTTGACACCCAGAAACCTAGCTACTGGGCCTTCAGTGTTAGGTTCTGCCAAGAATAGTGGAGAAATGTGTTAAGTGGAAGTAATATAACAAAAAGTGTTTTTTTTTTTTTTTTTTTTTTTTTTTTAAGGATGATCAGAATAGGTGCTTAATAACCAGAATAAAAAATATCTCTTGGCTGGGCACAGTGGCTCACACCTGTAATCCCAGCACTTTGGGAGGTCAAAGCAGGAAGATCACTTGAGGTGTGGAGTTCAAGACCTCCCTGGCCAATATGGTGAAACCCCATCTTTACTAAAAATACAAAAATGGCGGCAGGTGCCTATAAACCCAGCTACATGGGAGGCTGAAGCAGGAGAATCACTTGAACCTGGTGGGTAGAGGTTGCAGTGAGCCAGGATTGTAACTCTGCACTCTAGCCTAGTGACAGAGCAAGACTCCACCTCAAAAACAAAAACAACAACAAAAAACATTTTCATGCTAAACATATATGAGTGGTGAAATAGTAAAGATCATCCTACGGTTCCAAGCAGCATTTGGATTTCTCCATTAGATTTCCATTTTAAAACACTTTCATGACGATGTATTTCCACATGAAGAATGGAAGTGAAGCGCTCAGGTATCTGAGTGCTTAAAAAAGGCGATGAGACAAGCTGCCAGCCCTGACCATTTCCTCTTTCCCAATAAAATATTAATAGAACCACTATATCTTAGAGAGACCAAATACTTTTATGTCACCTGGATATCTTTTAAGAGTCCACAAGAAGTTTTTTCACAAAATGTTTCCTTAAAGGGAAAAGGATAGTGGAGTTTGAAATAGTTAAGCATAGCACTGCCATTCTTGCTTTTTAAGTCACTTCCTTCCCCAAGTCCCACTGAATCCCTTCCCCCCAAAAACAAACTTAAATGAACACTGAAATTTCCTTCTTTTTAGTGTACTTCTCACATTTCTTATCTCTTCCCATCCACATGGAATAAAAATAACTTTGTTCACTTCAGCACTCTGAAAAGCACAGCCAGTTTCCTACTCTGATATTCCAGGTCAGATTTAAATCTTTCAGTTATTCTCCTCTTCCCTAAATTCTGTTATTCAGTGTGAAATTTAAAACTTGCTAATGACTGTATACCAGAAATTCAGCCTGGCATAAAGGTGTGAATTACCAAGAACCTCTTATTCTTTCACCCAACTTTCAAAGGAGATTAACCATTACTTCATAACTACTTTGTCATAGCATCTTTTTATACAAACACCAACTGCTAGTTAACAAACTATAAAAACAAGCTATCTGTAATAACTTTTATAGCCATTGAAATGTAGTTGTGTACCATTGCCTGAGCCTGCCTTTTAGCTGATTAACAAATACAGTGAATTTAACTTTGTAGATTATTAACATTTAAAGACAACAGTCTAAAGCAATTTAAAGTATATTCTGCCAATCAGTTATTGAGTTAGACCACCCATAGCCATTTTTTTACTCTTCATTGTTTGAATAATATGGTAGGAAATTTAGTGTATACTCTCTTCTTCCTGTATTTTCCAGTTAGATTAAGCTGTTGTCTTCACAATTGCCTCCCAGCTGCTGTGACTTGTGAAAACAACAGACCCTGCTCTGTTGTCTGGAGAAAGCCGGGATTGTTATGAGTAACTTTATTGCAGGCACATGAGTGTGTTAAGACTTTAAAACACGCTCAAATGTCATGTGCACACCCAATGACGGGCAAGAATAATTATGAAAAAACAAGAAATCTATGTTTATGAAACCGTGTTGGACAAAATGGGCCATTCATTGTGCTCCCCTGGGAATGCCTGGACTCTGCAGTCAGAAAACAAAAAAGGCACTTTTTTCCTGCCGTAGGCTGAATGCTTAGCTTTGCCATCTGAGCCCTAAGAAAACACGGGCCCCTCTACTGCTGGCGCACCCACGCACACTAAAAAATATTAATGCCTCTCTCTTCTTACTTTTTTCCAGGCATTCCCTAGTGTAGGCTGTAGCCAATATAATGTCAAGACAAAGACAAAATAGTTTATCTAACATCAGTCCCCCACAATTTCCCTCTTGTCCTCAGTTAATTGCCCTTCCCCCAACATTAAGGAAAAAAAAAAAAAAGATAACCTTTACTCCAGTGGAAAACTTGTCCTTGGCACAGATTTTAACTGCAGCAAATCCCTTCTGTACTTTTACACAGTTTTACCAAATACTGGGAATGCATGCTCATTTGTCTCCACATTGTTCCTTCTTCATTCAAGACTTCTGAAAGTCATTTTGTTAAAATTTGTCAGCTCCCTCTCATAAATGCTCCTTCTCAAAGTTAACTATCATGTGTCCTTCTTGTCAATGTGTGCATGTATACTATACAAATGGAATGACAAATAAAACTCCAAATCATTTCGGCCCAAACACATTTTTTAATATATGAATTTCACTGAAAGTTCAAGGCTTTTAAGCTTCATTGCAATTTTCAAGTGCAGTTATTTTATGTTAACATACAGGTAAGTTATTTGCTGATTTTCCTAGGTAGATATATTGCACTTTGATGGTCTACTGTAGGCTCTACAGTAATTTCCTTGGCAGCTGAACCAGCAGAAAAAATATGCAATAAACAGATTTCCAAAACAGTAAGCTTTTGCCCAGGATCTTTAATCTTGACCCTTTTCAGTACATTCCAGGAAGAAAATACTGGGAGAATATGTGCTTCATTATAAAGTGGGGAAATAGGAGTCTGATAAGTCACTGAAGACCATAAATTCCCATTTCATCTTCCTTTCTAGAGCTCAGTTTCTTGCTCTTTTCTTCCTACCCAACAACCACAGACTTCAGAACGTGCTAGGGACAAAATTGGAAAAGGAAAAACACTTCTTTGGTTGTTTTAAAAAAAATTAGCTATAGAATACTTACGTCAATTCCTTTGACTAGACGAAGTATTTTAAAACTCATCAAATTTAAATATGTTCTTCATCTTCAGCTAATGAGCAAATGACTTGGAAAGGCAACAGCTGGAGAAGTGAGATATAAATTTTGTCTGACAATAAAATGTGGTTATCTTTTATTTAGCTAACTGGTGTTAATGACCCAGTAGCAGCCAATGCCAAAAAGAGGCAATTGTGGGTACGTGTACACATACCAGCAGAAACCAGGATCTTTTAGTCAACCAACTGGTTGTTTTTACAACACCACTCCCAAAGCAATTGATTTGACTCAATTAAACGATTGAGTTTGAATCTATGATTAAATTAGGGAGTTTGCAGGCATTTTAGAGATTGAGGCTATCTAGTTACTCAATTCTAGGCCAGTTCACCCATTCTGTAACATAAGTATATTGAGGCTAGAGATTCAGAGGCAAAGATAATAACTCAAGTTAGTGTCAAAGTCAGCGTATGGATGCTGTCAGAGACATAAAATAACAATATTGATTACAGAAGTGAGTTAGAGGTGGCATTAATTACATAGGTAAAAAGGCTAGATTTCTCTAAGTTGGGAAGAACTACTTTTATAAGTAATCACCATTCAGAGCAAATCTTCCAGGCCAAAATGTAAACCCAGAGTTCATTTCAAACATTTTCATACAAATAGACATGGCCTTATACAAGCAATGCTTGTACAGTGGTATTTTGCAGAGATGCTAGGGGCCAGCTAGCCCACGTGAGACTACTCTACGGAAGCCACTTCAGGATGGGACAGTCATGAGTAACACTTCCACAACTTTCTCTCAAACATGAAGTTGAGTTCAGGAAATTTTCTAGTCCACACAGCCTAAACAAGATTTCTTCCCTCCCCTGGATCCTAAACCCTATAAACAAATGAAACTCAGTCACACTGAAGGAAATTTGAGCAAGGAGTCTAGAACAAGTTCTGCCTCTCAGGCTGAAAGATAATGTATATACAACCTAGCCAGCCATCAGACCAGCCACAAATTTGTTTTAACAATTCAACAACATCACTATTCCTCATTCACCCACTTAGCTTAATTTTCCTAGCATCACTTTCACTGCTGAGGTTGTCTCTATTAAGCCATTTTTTTTGCATCATTAACTTTTAACCAGGCATCGATAGCTTTATTGTTTAAATTGCGTATGACTTTATTTAACGTCAGCATTTCTTCTAGCTCCTGACAAGAAGTCACATTTTATAACTAATTAAATTGATCCCTGGGAAGCAAAAGCCACTAAACGAAATTATTCGTACCCAAGTGTCAATATATTAAATCAAAGGGCTAATGAGTTGGGTCACTGCTTCTTTTATTGGGAGGCTACAGCAGAATAAGACTCATATTATCCTCTATTTTCTGCCTTAACAATCAATTTTATTTAAACCAAAAGCAGCTAATTAATACTTTTGGATCTTACAGTAAATAATACCTCTTTTATAACATATAAATGGGGAATGGAAAATTTTCCTTGACATATGCAATATATTTTTCATATTTTTAAATGACATTGGGTCACAGAAACATCTAAGATGATCTAAAAGGTGTTTTGCAAGCAAATGATTTTGAGAAGTTCTAGATTTCAATTATTAGCATTATGGGTATAAATCAGGGTGAAAATTTGCCTCTTGGAGCTGACAATAGTGCCTAACGAAAGTGATTAAGAAGTGACTAAATTTGCCATGTCAGCTTTTCCTATCGTTCTTGCAGCTGCTGAGTAATACTTTGAATAATGCCACTATTTACATTTGGACACTACTTTTAAAATTCATCACCTAACAGTTCATACCATTCCCTGTCTTTGACATAACTTAGCTTCTTTTGACACAATCCCTACAGACACCATTTTTCTGTTGCTATTAATTTCATCACCCCAATTTATTCAGAGAAAATTTAATGTCAAATTATTTGTTCCTGTAAATTTTACATTTTATTTGAAAGAATTTTACCCCATAATTTATTATTTTAGTATTTGTGAAGGAAAAAAACCCATAAAATCAGGTATGGAATCTCTTACATCTTCAAAAATATAAACAATATGGTCTATAAATCATGACTACAGTAAAATTACATTTAAAAACTATGGCAGGCTGAAAAATTCAGTCCTATAAAATTAGGTCTAGTGGCAGTTATCTTCTGACAGTGAAGAAACTACCTTTGGAAACACTGTACTAAAGTAGAAATTAAAATGAAGGTACAAAGAACACATACATAACCAACTGCAACTGCTAAATTACAAATTCAGGCAATACCTTAATTTTGGTATGAAAATTTTATTTTCTTTATCTGGCAATTAGTCAAAATAACAACAGTTTAAAGATAGCTCTGAAATACTTTGGGTTGAATTAATATTATTTATGACATAATAAGTTGTCAAAAGTCAATTTTGTCTCTAATACTTAACTTTGTTGATTTACCACCAGGATCAAATACATCATAGGGAACACCACAGATGTTTTCGACAAAAACATGTTCTTTCACCCACACAGTTTGCTTTTTCAAACATCGAATTAGGGTTTCTTTCTTTGTAGACACAGTGGTTCTTTTTTAAAGCAACCTTAAATAGCCACTTTTATCCATTTATAGATGTGTATGCTTTGGAGGTCAAGCATGTGCTGTTGTTTCTTACCACAAATGTTTTCCTTCATTTTTAATGGTCAAAAGTCACAGGCGTGTTTGACCCCACCCACAGACACTCTGTTCAGTATCTGGAGAACCCAAAGTTGGCTGCAGATCACTGAAACCAGATGCCTACTTCACAAACAAATATAAAGGTATCCCAACACAGACCAGTGGAATTTGACACTGGACTATCAATAAGTTACAAAACAAAACAAAATAAAAATTACTGTTTTCTCTGGAATTTATGTATAATTAAAAGCCAGAAAACACCCTTTACCATTAATACAGACTACTGATCTGAACTACCATGCTAAGATGGTCTTGATAAACACATTATTTTGTTATGTAATAGTGTTTGAATTAACTAACAGTTATTATATTTCCCCCTACTTCTTAGCTTCATGTTTTTAGATACACACACGCGCGTGCATGCACGCGCACACACAGAGACTCACATGCATTCTCAAAACAAAGATATCAGAAATTATATATCAGAATTACTTTTTTTTTTTTTTGAGATAGAGTGAGACTGAAGAGCAGTGGCATGATCTTGACACACTGCAACCTCTGCCTCCCAGGTTCAAGCAATTCTCATGCCTCAGCCTTCTGAGTAGCTGGGATTATAGGCGTGTGCCACCACACCCTGCTAATTTTTTGTATTTTTTAGTACAGACAGGGTTTACCACGTTGGCCAGGTTGGTCTCAAACTCCTGACCTCAAGTGATCCACCTCTGCTTTGGCATTCCAAAGTGGGGGGATGACAGGCATGAGCCACTGCACCTGGCCTAGAGTTACTTTTTTTAAGGGGGAAAAAAAGTCACAGCCATGGGAAAGGGAAAAATTTTGTCAACTAATAGTTGCTCCAATTTTGTTTGGCAATAGATCATCCTACGAAGCAGTAATGCACAGGGATATATAGAGTAAGTTTTACTAAGCCTATCAAAAAAGGGTTAACTACCTCAAATAGGACTGGTTAGGTAAATAAATAAAAAATCTCTTCCAGTTACCTACGAAAATACAATAAAAACCCATTCTACTCCCCACTAAGCACAATATGAGCAACTGAACACATAAGGCTGAAACCCACTGGGGTCCAACAGAACTCAACCTATCTTTTTGTGTCTCAGGTTACAATCGGCAAATATGACCACTGAACTGATCTCCCTGCCCAAAAACATGCTTACAACTTCCAGTTTCCACTTCTGCCAAAATGACCACAGCACTGAATAGACTAGTGAGACAGACATGTGATCCCAAACTCAAGTTTTCCAGGTTACAGGCTATTGATAAAATATTGAGGAAAATCTAAACATTTTTTCAAAAGCCAAAAATACAAAATTCCAAATTGAGATATAATGAAGTTTAACTTCTCTGCAGAGTACCACATAATTTCATTAATTAATCCTAAACCAAGTATATTCTAAGTTCTACTTTTCTGAAAACAAAGTGTGGCATACTACCTAAGGCTTTGGGTAATAATGCCCAATAATAAAAAGGAATATAAAAGTGAAGTAAGATTGCAATTTATTCCTCCCAGCTCCGAACGTATTCCTATCTTCATTACAGTGGCTGGACACCACCAAACACTTTATTATCCCTGTGCAGTATTCTTTTTACCATCCTAAGACTCCTCATTTTAAATTGTATGGAACCTACAGAAATCAGCTATTGATGCTTCTTTCTGCTCTACTGTGCTCTCATTTTGCCTTTTAAGTGACTCCTTTTCAACCCTCAGCTAGATCTTTCCTAATCACTTATATCTGAATTAAATTAAGTACAGTGGTCTTCTGAATCTTTCAACCAGTCTAACTGATTATTTAAAGCCATTTAATGTTTACCTATGAAAAATATGCAATTTTTTGTCTTTACCTAAAGACAAAATAAGAATTATAGTAATATACACATCATTTTTTCATGTTTCTATTTCCCCAAGTATAACTTTGTACAAACGGCCACAGACTAGCACATAGGCATCTATCTACCTTGATAAATTTTCACCTACCTTGAGTTTGCAACCAGGCATTTCCTGGGCAACCAGTCTTTCAGGGAGCGTTCAAATATTTGTAGTGGGGCAGTTTGGGCTGCACATACTTTAGTTCTTATTCATACATTCCTCATTTACAAGTTGTGAACCTGGTAAATTTCCGGTTTTAAGACTATCACTGTTTCTTTTCTGTAGGTGGTCCTTGAATTACCCTCTTTGCTTAACTGTGGAGTGTGGGTCAGGCTGACTGTTAGAAAAAAAAAAAAAGCTTTATTTTTCTTTTGAAATTATTTCCCAGGCCATTCTGTTTCTATATTCAAATTCCCAACTTGGCAAATGAATCCGAAAGATACATATGCTCTGAAAGATATATCACATCGTGTTTAGGATCCAGGGCTCTAGATTCTCATAGAAAGAGTCAGTAGAGTGTAGCGGTTAAGAGCACAAATCCTAGAGCCAGACTAAGTTTGAATCCCAAGTCTTCCACTTATTAACTGTATGACCCTGGTCAAATCATTTAACCTCTCCATGCTTCACTTTTGTGATTTATAAATGGGAAAAATATTACCTATCTCATAGGGCTATTATAAGTATTCAATGGACTGGGGTATCTAGAGCCTTAGAATAGTGTCTAACATACAGTAAACACTATGTAAGTGTTTGCTGCTGTTAATTAGATTAGAATCTTGGCTAGGCTACTTATTGTGATGTCTTAAACAAGTTGTTTAACCTCTCTTAAGCCTCCAGTTTCTCAACGTCAAACAGAATAACTGTGTCAATTGAGCAATACAACATAAGATCTTCATTACAGTACCTAGTACATAGTGAAACATTAGCTATTATGTTAACACATACTTAGTGGCAGTCTAGTGTATCTATCTTCCTTTTCCACAACATGCTTCTATTACAGGTGAACTAGTTCCAAAATCTCTATAGCTTTCCCACTCCATCAAATGCACAGTCTTTATTCTAACCAGTTTCCGAATTAATTTCCCTATTCGCTAATAAAACCTCCTCCACCACAGAAGGACATATTTTCGTAGGCTACACACTCCAAGCTCGTTTTCACATCTTCACTTTAATATTCACTCTCATGTTGCCCTTCCCTTCTCCCTGAATATCCAAATCCAGTCTTTAAGACCAAAGACCAGTCTTTAAGGCCAAAGTTTAAGACCAGTCTTTAAGACCAAAGTTTCAGAAAATTCTGTAACATTCTTCCAATCTAGTATGTTTTTTGTTTCTCTGAGTTCTGTTGTGTAAAGAAGACAGTTCCAAAGATTTGGATTCAAATCCTATCTCTGTCACTATGAAACTGTGTGACCTAGAGCATGTCACTTTGCCCCCTAGTCACAGTTCCCTCAAATATAGAATGATTGGGTTTAAATAGATGATTTCTAAAAGCCCTATCATTACATCATTCTGAGACCTATTGCACTCATATTCACAGTGCAATGCTTATTATAGATGCTTAATAAATATCTTGTGCTTAAACCTTCCAGAGCAGAACATATATGGAGCTGTCTATGGGTCCTTTTCTCACTGCCTTTCCTTCTCAATCTCTATCACATGTTCCCATTCTTCTATTATCCCACCCTTTAAATGTTAGCATTTCCAAATATTGTACTCTCTACCCTCTTGTCACTCTCTATATTTCTAGGTAAACTCCTTACTATCCATCTGATAATGATCCCTAAATCTATATTTCTAACTCAGATCCCATTTCCAAGTTTCACACCTATGTGACCAACATCTAATAGACATATCTACCTGGAAAATGCAGCATGTCAAAAATAAAACCCTTCATCTCACCCAGACCTTCAAACCTGATCATCATCCTGTACTTACATGATCTGTCCCCCAATACCTCTCTGATCTCACCACATACCACTTTTCCCCTTGCTCTGTCTACTCCATCTTTACCGGCCTCTTGGTTGCCCCTAAAACATGTCACAAGCACACTTCCACTTCACATACTTTGCAATTATGTTCTTTCTCCCTGGAATACTTTTTTAACCCTAATATCCATGTCTCCTGCATTCAATTTATTCCAATAATTTCCTCAAAAGGAGGCCTCTCTGAGTTCTATAAATGTGTAACACTCATCACTGTATATTCTTATTTATCCTTAACCTATTTTTCTTCATAGAATTTATCACTACACGATATTATCTATTTGTTTACAGTCTCTATCTTCCCAAAGTTTGTCCATTTTGTTCCTTAGTGTATTATCACTGCCCAGCACATAGTATGTGCCTGATAAATATTTGTGAGATTAAATACCTACCCTGTTGAACAGAGGTGTCAACTCTGTCCACCAATGCAGAAATGTGGGAGTTTGCTTAAATTTCTTCTTCCCTACATCCAATTAATCATGAATTCTATAGATTAATTTCCTCAACATCATGCAAATCCATCTCCTCATCTCTATTCCTACTTCTACTGCCTTAGCCCAGATCTGTCATTTCTTCCCTTTTGGATTACAATAGTAAATGTTCTCTTTGACTCTACTTTTAGTCTCCCCAAAACTATTCTCCACATTCTTGTCCGAGTGATCTTTCTGAAAGGCAAATGTCATCCCATTCTGTTGCTTATATGCTTTAAACTATTGCCCTTAATTTGTCATACAAGGTCCTATCTGGTGCATAGCTATACTCTAGCTTCATTTTGCTTCACTTGTGCACTTCATTCCAGCCTTAATGAGGAATGAATTTATATGTAGTTCCCTAACATGTGATGTTCTTCATCTCGATGAATTTTTGTTTAGACTCTTCTTTCTGCCTGGACACCTCTCATCCTGGTTCACATTCCTTCTCCTACTTCAAAATTCAGATTCATATCAAATGTCACTTCTTTGAGCAAGCCTTCCTCACTCCATCAGTTGGGATTAAATGTTCTTCCTCTGCACTTCCATGGCAGTCAGTGAATATATCTACCATAACAGAACATTATATTGCTGTCATTTACTAGACTCTGAGCTTCCACAGATAAGTAACTTGTCTTTCTTCTTTTATTCTTGGTTTCAGCATAGTACCCAAAAAGTAGTAGAAATTTAATAAGTAAAATGTATTCAATTTAAAAATTGAGTTAATCTCCATCCTGAAATTAAACACATCTCTTCATTCTTGGATACTTTCAATGCATCTAGTCACTATACCACTATCTCTTCTCAAATCCCCCCTTAGTTCCTTCCAATTTCTCTACCTTCTCAAAGCTAGTAGTTCCAAAAGCCATCATACTTTTTTGTGCATGTATTATGTTCTTGTGGCTTTCACAGAGTATGACTCCAAGATACGACTTATTCTCTTTTGTTCAAAATGAAACTGATGCCAAAATGCAACAAAGAAACAACAATTAGTAAATCTCATTAACAGATTTATTTTCCCACATCTCCCAAATGTCACCTTATCTTTATCTCAGTTGCAATTTATGTATAAATAATCACATGATAAATTTCCTATTCCTTCATATTATCGGTAATATGAATGATGACTAAATGTGTATGAATGTGTATGGAGAGGAAGCACCCAGGAAAAATGAAGAAACTATATGCAAGGCTTCCAGGAATAACGAAAGAGTTCCTCTTATCTGCTTGTGGCTTTCCTGGGTTGCTCTTTTAGGAATTCAGAAAAAAGACCTTGGTGAACATAATATGGAAATTGATGTAAAATTTTGTTCTATGTGAACTGGTTCATTATTAAGACTATGCACTTTTTCAATTTATATTTGCCAAAGTATTTCTCTACACACTAACTCTGATAATTCTTGCATTAGTCCTATGAGCTTGAAGTTACAGGTATGTGTGTGTCTGTGTATCTGTGTGTTTTGTTATCTTTTTACAGAAAAGTCTCACAAAGGTTAAATGATTCATACAAAATCACATGCCAAATACATGGCAGAGCCAGACTTTGAAACTATTATTTTTGTATTTTCCATCTACTTTCTTTGCAGGAGAAAGATAATGTACATACTCCCAATAAGCTCACTTTATACCTAAATCATATCTACCAATGATGCCACAGAAATAAACATTTTTAAGATAATACTTTCATCAAACTGTTTATTAGTGTTTCTGCTGTTAGTCAAAATTATCTAATATTAATTCCTTATCCAAAATCACTGAGTGTTCCTAGCTGTGACTAAGTCTTGTTCTCCTATCCCCTACTCTAATTCAGACACAAATTCATACTAGCATGAGAATGCTAAAGTTCAGTTCATTTGCAAATTCAAGACTTTAGGATAAATATTACTGTTGCTTATATTTCTTATCTTTTCTACCTACCTTATTTCTCAACATTTTCACACAACTTTCCAAAACTGTTATGTAAAAAAAATTGGAGTTTAGTTTCAAAAAATACTTTGTTTCCTCCTTTTAATTTTTTTATTTGGCCTTATAGCATCAGTAGGTAATTTGATAGAGAAATATTAGGTGATGTGAACTTGTGAACTAATAATAAAAATAAGGTAAAAAGACTTTTATGCAGTATTCTGAGTAATATAAAATCTAAAATGTATACCTACAGATTTTAGTAACCTAATAACTATGCACACAATTTTGGAATCTTTTAAATTTTTGACCAGGGGAATTTTGGGTTAAATTTAAAATGTAATAAAGTTTGTAACATATACATTTACTATTAAAATAGTCTCCATTCTATTGGCATTTATTGGCTTGCAGAACAATCAGACTTTTGATAAGTCTGTTTCTACCTATAAAAATCTACTTAATGTGACAGAATATTAGGTAAGTGAAACTTCATTATTACCAAATGTATGTAAACGGGCAGAATTTGAGGGACAAGCATTAAAACATGGAGAAAATTTCTAAAGCAGATTTTTTCATAACAGTTCTGCCATAGACAAAGTCATGGGGTGGGAAACTCCGAAAGGGTGCTAACATACCAGAAATGCAGGCCTCAGTGGTATTGGCAAGACCTGATAAAATTGCCTTAGTATAATACTAACATATTACGTTAATGTAATGTACAAGGCTGCTGAAGATTGGGTTCCCTAAAAGCAGACAGTGAGACTAGGTTTAAGGTACAAGACATTTAGTAGGGAATAACACTTGTAAACAGGAAAGAGAAGAAAACAAGATTGGGCAGAGGAAGAAGTTGAACTACAGTATTGGCTTAAGAACACTTCATCCAACTCAGCAGGAAGCCCTGGAGTAAGTGTCTAATTTCAAACATGAAAGGCCCAAACTTCACATTCATGTCCTTCACTCAAATGGGAGAACCCGGGAAGGATATGGCCTGGAGTTAAGCAGCTCTCTGCAGTTCAGGCAAACTACAGGAGCTGACAGATGGAAGCTATATGTTTTACAGTATTCCTGTGGCTGGGCAGCAAGTGTATCCTTGAAGATGTGTCAGGATAACACATGCCCATATCTACCATAATGACTTATCGTAAATACCAGTTTGTGGCATTATACTAAATGTGGTAAAATTACTTTACAGGGGTGGAAGCTAATGTGGTTTTTAACATAAAGGTAAAAAAATAATAATAATCCTTTATATTAAAGCAGAGTAGTCTACCAGCCTATCAAAGAACACAGAAAATACACTGTTTGAAAGAAATTCTGGATTGAGGATAAAAATTAATTTTAGAATCTTTCATTTTCTTAAACTAGAGTCTGTTCAGGCTTCTAAATTTTTCTTCCTTTCTGAAGTCTACAAAAGTAGCACAATGAGCCCAGGGGGCTAACTATTTCTGACCATGAATTATTTTAAAATATTTCTAAGTTACTAAAGAATTTTTTGGAACTGAGTTCTTTTTAAAATTCTTCAATTAATTCCAAATTCTCGACAAAATTACAAGTTTTAAACTCTTGATCCAAAACCAATGATACTAGTTAATTAAATAACATGCAGCCTCTTTAGAACAATAATCAATGATTCAAAGATTTGATTGCTTTTTAATGTTTCTGTACTTTAGCATACCCAGTTGCATAATGGTAAACCAGCTTTCAAAAAAAAAAAAAAAAAGGTGATATGGAGCATTTGCCAGTTTCCATTATGTAAATGGTTGACTTCAATCCAACATGGTTGATTTCAACCTTTCAACATGATGTCACTGGACAAGAAGTTAGGAAAAGATACACACAATTTGTTCTTGTGAGCCAGTGTGAGTTGGCTCCAGCACAACACTAGTATAACTATTTCTTTATTTTCTCTTTATTCTTGGATTGTGTGAGGACTATAACACTTAATATTTGACAATAAATCTGACGATATATGTGTATGTGTTTGTGTGTGTGTGTGTGTGTGTGTGTGTGTGTATAGTCTCATATATAAGAATTATTTCAGTAGCTAATAGGCTACTAATATTAGTTGTTCCCCCAATCCAAATATTATATCAAGTTTATTTAAAGTAATAATGGGAACTAAATTACAACAACAAAAATAACATCCAGTGCACATTATGAAAAGGACACAAAGAGTGAGATTCTGAAGAGACAAAGCAAGACAAAGGCAAAATAAAATATTGACATCCTTTATTAGCACCACAAAACTCCTGCTAAGACAAGAAGCTGCTCCTCATAAGTCAAGTCGGAGCTCTATCACGTAACACTCATGGTGTTAAGACTTCTCATTTTTCTTTTTTCTTCTGTCCTTTGACATACCTCAAACCTGGCACTTGGTAGTACATACTGAAAAAGTGAATTGCAGATATTTTCTTGTTCTCACTTGACCTTGCCTTAGTGTGTTTTTCTGCCATTCACTGTTCCAACATACAGTACTAGCGCCTGGCCAGGGGCTAAAGTTAAGGATATTTTATCTGACTCTGGTTGCTTATGGTCCTCACCCTCTTATCCCTTCCTGGAATTATGAAAGTAAATTAATAGATTCTTCTGTTTCTTCCTTGTCCTAAATCTAATGCAAGGATTCTGTGCAATTATAAGTAAGAGCTTTCAAGTCTTTCAATTTTTACATACAACTGTAATAATTGTTCTTTGCTTGGAAAAATCATAACTTTAAGTTTATAATGACGGATAGCATCATGTAAGGTGCCAGCTCCCCATTTACCTTCCATCATCATTGTATAAGCTTCTTGAGGCTTCATCAAAAGCCAAGCAGATGCCCAGTGCCTTGCTTTCCATACACACCATAAGCCTTTTCTTTATAAATTACTCAGTCTTGAGTATTTCTTTATATCCATGCAAGAATAGCCCAATATACCCCTTAAACAAATGATGGTCCATCTCTAACAGCTCTGGTTTTCTTAAATGTAAAATGAGTAGTTTGAACTGGGTCAGTGTTTTCCACACTTTGTGGTTGTGACCAATTGAAGGACAGAGTTGGCTTTTTAAAAATAGAATAGAATAGGAAAAATTTAAAAAGGGAAATGAAAAGAAGGAGAAAAAGGAAAGAGTATAAGGGTAGAACAAGATTAAAGAAAGAAGAGAAAAAAGAGAATAGAGTGAATAAAGATGAGAGAGAAAAGATAAGAAAGAATGAAAAAGAGTGGAAAAATAGTGTGAAAAAAGGAGAAGAAAAATAAAAGGCTCAGGTGAGAGCATGAAAAAAGAGGAGATAAGAGAAAACAAAAAAAATAGAAAAAAGATCTCATATAGAGAACATTACATGTTGTAAGGCAAGTCTCATTTAATGAATTTCTGTTCTGTCACATACATGTGTATGTATGTGCTATATGCATGTATTGGGTTGTGATGTGAAACGAACTTCTTACTGTGTGTTGGTCTGAAAAAAGTTGAAAGTCAGTGATCTAAGTTCTCAAGGTCACTTTCAGCCAAAATAGTTTAAGATCTTAAAGATTTTTATTACGCCTTTTATAAATGAAATTATTTAATTAAAGGGATAAATAAATGATATTTATAGAAAACAAACATGTGGAAAGGATCACAACTACTGACAGAATGTATAACCCTAACTTTTCAGAAGGTTAGGTAGCATTCATCAAAGAATGGTCTAAATCAGGCTTTCTCAGCCAATATCTCAGAAAAAAAAAAATTTGGAGGGGAAGAAAACTAACTCTTCCCACACATACTTTCCAAATCAAGTTTGAGGATGGAAAGTATCTCTCCCTTAAAGTAAAAAAACAAATCTTGCCAATAAATCTTGAGTAAAGTCCTAAGTTACAGGTTAATGCATTCTTCTGAGGCCTTGACACTACATGATTTTGGCTTCTAATCCTAACCCAAAAGGAATGGCAATCCAAGTAAGATAGCAACCTTCAGTATCTTCCTCTGTGGCTCCTGTGATCTGCAGTTCATCATGTGGTATGTATTTTGTCTTCTATGAAAAGTTGGGGCATTGACAGGTATATTTGTATTAACTACGGAACCCAGGGTTAATTCTATTTAAGGCCATTCATTTCTGAAAGAGACTGGTTGTAAGAAAAGTGTTGAGACTCTGGAAATTCTTTTTCCGTTTTTTTTTTTTTTTTTTTTTTTTTTTTTTTTGTCTCCCTCTGTCACCCAGTTTGGAGAGCAGTGGCATACTCACTGCAGCTTTAACCTCCTCCCAGGCTCAAGTGATCCCACCTCAGCCTACCCAGTAGCTGGGACTACAGGCATGTACCACCATGCCTGGCTAATTCTAATTCATTTTTGTAGAGATGGAGGTCCCACTATGTTGCCAAGGCTGGTCTCAAACTCCTGGACTCAAGCAATCTTCCTGCCTTTACTTTCCACAGTGCTAGGATTACAGAGGTGAGCCACCATACCCAGTCTAGAAATTCTTAAATAAATATTAACTATACCTCGATTAAAAGTGCTGTTCATGTTCAATTTAAAGAAAATAAATTGTGTGTAAAGTAGTGTCTTGCTTGTCTACCATTTTACTTTCCTCCATCATAGTCAGTGGACCTTCAGTATTTAACTGTTCAGTTTATAATCATTATTTTTGTGCTTTTTGTCAAGATGCTATGCAACTGCTCTGATTTTAAAATACATGGACATTTTGTCTCTCTGGCTCCTTTGAAAGTTCATAGAGAGGGCTGGGCACAGTGGGTCATGCCTATAATCCAGAACTTTGGGAGGCCAAGGTGGGCAGATCATGAGGTCAGGAGTTTGAGACCAGCCTGGCCAACCTAGCGAAACTCCGTCTCTACTAAAAATACATACATTACCCAGGCATGGTAGCGTGCTTCTGGGCATCTGTAATCCCAGCTACTCAGGAGGCTGAGGCAGGAGAATCCCTTTACCCAGGAGGCGGAGGTTGCAGTGAGCCGAGATCACACCACCGCACTCTAGCTTGGGCAACAGAGCGAGACTTCGTCTCGAAAAAAAAAAAAAGGAAGTTCATAGAGAGATAACAGTATATCTCATATTTCCTGTATTGATTGCCTTCATATAGCTAGCATTCAGTCTTGTTACACAGAGCAGATGTGCTGTGAAATTAACTGGTTCTTTTCTCTATATTGCTAACTGCAGCTTTTCCTATTGTTGGTTACTAAAATAACAAATAGTAAAGCAGTTCTTTAAAAATCTACTTTTAGATGAACGATTTTCAGTGTATTTTCTCAAGAGTTCCAGCAAGTGTTACTGCTCTACTTGATATTTGCAAGCCACAAATACTAACTTGCAAGCCACAAATACTACCACCATATTTAAGGTATATACCCTTGATGTTGATAAAGCTAAAATACTTAATCTATCATCAGTTAACAACGCTCATTAAAAATTTTACTAAATTAAAAAATCACTTCACTTAGTATGATTATTGCTCAAATGTCTCTCTTATTAAGCTGTGAGCTTCTTAAAGGCAGAGACATTATCTTTTTCACCTTGGTTTTTCTAGCTGAGTACTAAGGGACTTAAATGTTTAAAGAATTGAACTAAATCTACAACTCTCAAGATTTCTTATTTTAACATAACATACATAAGAATTACAGAAGTTAAAATGCTTTAAAAGATACCAGACAGTAAACTAAGGTTGTAAAAACTATATCCCTTATTATTCCTTTCTGAAGTTTCCCCAAGGAATTATACAGCATTACTGATTTCCAAAAACTATAGTAAAGTTCAATAATGCTAAATGAAGAATCCTAGGCCAGGCACAGTGGCTCACACCTGTAATCCCAGTACTTTGGGAGGCCAAGGCAGGAGGATCGCTTGAAGTCAGAAGTTCGAGATCGGCCAGGCCAACATGGTGAAACCTCGTCTCTACTAAAAATATAAAAATTAGCCAGGCATTATGGCATGCACCTGTAATCCCAGCTACTTGGGGGAGTGAGGCATGAGAATCAATTGAACCTGGGAGGTGGAGGTTGCAGTGAGCCAAGATCGTGCCACTGCACTGCAGTGTGGGTGACAAAGCAAGACTCTGTCTCAAAGAAAAAATAATAAATAAATAAATAAAATACATAGGATTTAAGGAGGTAATATTCATAAAGGACTTATAAAAGTCCCTAGTATATAATAAGTACTCAATATTAGCTATGTATTTAAGCCCTTCTTAGAAATACAACTTATTCACTAATATGGAGATAGAAATGAAGGACAATGAAACTGTAGTATAAACATATTCACAGTCCTATTTGCTCTTTCTAAGCATTTTGATTAATATCAGAGTCAACCCAAACAGGTATTAAAATGATGTTTTTAATGAAACAACTATGGACTGTTTATTTTACCCATATCACCAACTTTAATTAAGTAGGAATTTAACAGCTGATTTATCAGCAAACATCTCTGAATTGGATAGACTTTACTTCAGTCAGAAGATCAAGCCAACTCCTAAGTTTCTATTTAATTCATAGCATCATTAACTAAATACTTTAGTACAATTTGTTTCATACATGTGCTTCTGCAATATTTGCTTCATTAAGTGATGAACATATAACAGAAGAAAAAAATAACTTCGAATGTCTCCTTCTTTGTCCATTAAAATGGTTTAAAATTTTAACTATTCAATTCAACACATTTACTGAAAATCCCCCATGTGCAAAGCACCAAACTAAGCATGTTGGGAATACAAAAATGAATATGATCTCAGACTTCAGGTAGGCTATGATCTTGTAGGTGGAACAAAACATGGACAAACAGCTAAAATACAATACATGCAGTACGTGGCCCAAGGACTGTGGAAGCTCAGAAGAGAAAGAGATAACCTTGACTCTGTTAGGGGAAAGCAGTGGTGGTGATCAGTGTAGGCTTCATGGAACTAGGAAATAATGAAATTCTAGGCTTTAAAAAGGCAAAGATAAATGTGAGGAAAATGGGTATTCCAAGTGAAAAAAACATTATGACAACTGTTTCGGAGATGGGAAAGTACAAGTCATGTTCTGATAATTATACATAGACAAGTTTACTAACTAGCACAAAGCAAAGCTAGCCATTAGCTTTACTTAGAGTAGGAACCATGTTATGGAGGGCCATAAACACTAGGCTAAGAACCCTGTACTTTGAAAACTATGCATACATTGACACTCTCAAATGTACATTTTCAGTCCTCATCTCTCTCCTGAATTCCGGACATGTATGTCTTACTGCTTAACATCTCCAAATGGATCTCAAATAACTATTTCAACACCAAAGTTCAACACTAAGCTTTTGATATTCTCCCTCCAACTTCCAGACTCTTGCTCACTGTCGATATCTGTTCTTCTTACAGATTTTCCAGTGAATGGCAGAATCTCACTGCATGTCAACTCCATTTTTCTAGTTGCTTAGGTCAAAATCCTTGACTTTCCTCTCTCCCTTTCACTCTCGTTGGCTTTACTCTTACACTATATCTACAATTGACTTCTCATTATTTACCTGGTCCAAGTTACCAACACATTTTTTTTTTTTTTTGCCTAAAAAGCCTTCTCATGGCCTACCTCCTTCTACCCTTGCACCCTTCAATCTATTTGCAACACAGTAGCCAGAATGAGCCTGTCAAAACCCACCTCAGGTCACACCATTCTTTCCAATGGTCTCCCATCCCATTTGAAGACCGAAGTCCTTCCAACGATCTAAAAGACCCTCTCTGTGTTCTCATTTCCTACTCTTTTCTTTTTTGTTCACTCACCAAAATTACCCCTACTCCAGCCAGCCATAGGCCCCTCAAGCTCCTTAGCTAAAGCTAGCAAGCTCCCATCAGCTAGCATGCGCTGGGTCTTTTCTCAAATACTACCTTCTCCCTTAAGTACTTACCCACACACCCTATTTAAAATTGCAGTGCCTCTTTCCCACTACCTTTCCTTCTTCCCTGCTTTTTCTCCATAGCAGTTCTTGTAGGGTGCAGTAATTTTACTTATCTATTTAATGTCTGCCTCCCTACAATGGAATGTAAACTTAGCAAAGCAGGGATTTTTGTAGATTGCCACATCCTCAAAGACTAGAGGAGTATCAGAAACATAAGTGCTTAATGAAAGTTTGTCAAATTAAAATCATAGTCAATAGGATACCACTGGAGACATCCGAACAGAAGAGAAACACAATGAGAAGTGTACTTTAGGAAGAATACTCTGGAATAGACATATAAAGTGGAAATGGATAAACTAAAGTTGGGGAGACAACTTAAGACTGTTTCAGCAGTTTTGGCATGACATGATGATAACTTGAATCTAACATAAGAGGTATTTTGAGGTAAGTTAGACTAGAATTGGCAATCCTATAATGCATGAAGGAAAAACAGGTATCAGATATGATTTGGAGTGATATTGTTTATAAGAACAGGAAATAGAGGTAGGTTTATAAAGAAATTATATTGTTCATTTTGGATAACATCCTAAATAATAAAGGGAAAGCAAGTTGAACCTAATTAATTCATGTCACAAATAAGGGTCTTAGAATTTTTTGTGACTCTGATTTCTGAAGACCCTACTGTTTCTCATATTTGGATGCACTTCAAATCTGGAACAAATATGGCTTAGTCATTAGTTTAAGTAGTTTGGCACGTGTTCTTTCTACTAAAATATACTTTCTTATTGAAACCACAATATTTCTGGGTAGAAAGCAAGGATGCTAAGGAAAAGCACCTGGGAGGAAATGGCTTTCACTTTTTTCTTCACCAAGTCACACAGTCACCATTTCACATTCTAAGTAAAGATACCACCCCATTTCCTTCAGAGTTAGGTCATCATGGCTACACGCAAGGCTCAGACACTTTCAGAAGTTATTTATACTCTAGTAGAAATAGGCATGCAGGTGGAAATTATGGGTTTTTTTGCTACAACTGCTAATAGCATATGAAAGATCTGATTCATTCACGAAGACCACTTTGATAATGAGATGTAATCAAGTTACTGGTCAGCTGTCCATCATTACAAATAAAATCAACAATTTCTCTGCCTTTTCTGTCATGCCACACAGAGCTATCATGTACAGCAGAATATTGTTCCCATGAAATGAAAGTGTTGCATGTCTGACTTTGTGCCAAAATTCCATATTTGAGGATTTCCTAATTTTTCTATATTAAAAATTCAAAATGTACACTTGTAATATTTGGGGGATATTTAACAAAAGTATTGTGGATACTCTACAATTATGTCATTTATTTTATTTCAGAGGTCCATTTTTATTTTATTCTTAAATCATAGAAGTTTGGAGTTGGAATAGACCTTAATTTATAGAGAATGCTTTTCTGTAAACAATTCAAATAACTGGTACTTTCTGCTTTAAAACCATACAAAATAGATGAATCAGGAGATAATTATCATTCGTATTTAAGTAGTTCTATCCTTATAATATAATATGAAAGTTGCAGTACAAATACATTTAAATGTTTATAGATCATTACCTGCTAAAAAAGTTACTAAGCTTGAAAGGAAAAGTACAGAAATGTAAGATAAATGGCTAATGAGGACTATAATACAAGTTGAAAGGGAAAATGATCAAGTTTACAAAGCCTTTTTTTTAAAAATGTGAGTGATGAAAGTAGAGACATACCTGTAACCTCTTACAGATGGCCCCTTTAACAATATGGATTTTCTTCTAGAAATTGAAACAAAGAATCATAGCCAAAAACTCACAGAAAATGTTGAAATAAAGATTCCCTCCATATTTTAAGCAATTAATGTCTAAAGAAAGGATTCACAGTGTTGCCAAGGATGCTGCTTAGTAAACAGTTTAAATTTCTTCCACTTGAGACAGAAAAGATCCAAAGTATATTAGCCTCTCCCCCCTCCCCCGTTAGTGAATTAATATTCTATGATATACATGACCACTGCCGGTGGGGGCACCTCTTTTCAATGAACAGAGATCAGCAAATGGCTATTTCACAAAGATAAAAATATACCTTTGTAATTTTAATGTGTGTTTATGTCAAAAAAAAAGTGGTAGATTCATGTTAATAAACCTTCCTTAGGGAAAAAATAAAATAGTTGCTAAGCCATGGTGAGTAATTAGCCTTTTAGCATCCTCTTTCTTCAAGAATGCTCCCTCCCGTGTTGGTTCTTTTAAATAGCTCCAGTCCTGGCTGTCTTTGTTGGGCTTGGAAATTGTTCACATATGAGAGAAATTAAGCCCTCATTTAACAGAGACACATGCCTGTCAAGACCAGAGGAACAAAGACTAGTCCCTTGGGCCTGTTCAGCTCCCAGAGGCTGCCACTCATTCTGTTAGCACTGCTTACCCTTTACAGAATGTGTATAAAACCCAATAAATCATTTCATCTACTGTGCTTAATACATGAGAACTCTAACCAGTTTTCAAAGTGTTTTCTCTTTCTTACACAACGTCACAGCTACTTAGTTTAAAAAAAAAAAAAAAGATCTTCTATTGTTCCGTTTTCAGAATACAATGACTTTTTTAGTCAAAAAGGTAATGAGAATGTTCCCAAACAGTCAGCAGAAAAGAAGCAGTATCTTTTTAGATTTCTTGCCAGATACCTTTCCCACTTTTTATGGTTAATAATTAGAATACTCATTTTGTAAAGTAACAGTACATCTCTCAAATGCTTTTAAACCCAGCTTTGGAAGCTTTGGAAGCTGGCCCTGGCAAAACTGAAATAGTTAAGAACCAGAATGGAACAGGTTTGCTGTCCTCTTCAAATTCAATCCATTTTGCCCCTTTGGAACACAAGGACACATGTTCTCTCAAGGTGGAGATGAAAACTACCGTGTAATAGCCCTTTTAACTAGGCAAGTGAAATGGTCATCTTATAAACCCAACTAAAATACCTTTTGTGCATTCTCATTTCCAAAGAAAATACAGTGCTATTTTGAGAAAAGACCACATTATAATTTATGTACAAATCAACCCTATACTGTCCCCTGCCTCTATTTCCCACCTATTTCTCTCCTTAAGGAAAAACATGGAGGCTATGGGAAAAGATTAAAGACCACACTTTAAAAGCCCTCCAGTTTAGACATGCTCTTATCCAAAGTAGAGTAAGGAAGGGCTGTGGGGAAATGAACTGTCCATAATTACTAAAATAAATACTTCATTTAAAAGTAAAATGCTTGTTTAACCTGATTGTGTTGCATGTAAGGCAAATTTACCAAGGAGTTACTCTAGCAAAAATAATCTTCCCACAGAAACAATGGGAATTCCAGGGCTGACAGCTTCAATCCTCAAGATTCTGTGAACCCTCAAACTAATAAGAAGCTAGTAGCACAAGAAACTTCACCCTGCTCAGCAGGGGGAGAAAAAGCAGATCTGGATTTGATAAGTAAAACCAGATCTACCCAATGGTTATATGGTAAAACGCTGCAATTAATGGGGAACATAAACAGTCCAAGAAGCCAGCATTGTAGTAGTTTCTCCACAATTGGTTTCATTCATATCTAGTTAGATATTAATCAGATGCACAACTGGCACAAATGCTCTGTGCAAACACAGAGAACTGTGCACGTGTCTGAGAATAAAAAAATGAAATAGAGTGCATCAGACTCTTACATTCATATTTTTGTATCCCAAATGATTTACCATTTTTTAAATAATATCTTCTTTTTCATTTTAAACCACAAATCACATCCTGCAGGCCCTTAGCAAAGGCAGATGTCAGGATGTGGTAGTACAACAAAATAAATTAAATAACCCTTGAAAAAATAAAACAAAGTTTATTTATAAAAAATGACATTAAGGTGAACTGCCTAATAAGAACATGGATTTGCTTAAATAAAACATTATATGGTTCTGTTTTAGATTCATCCCTAAAGCCCTGAAAGATATTAGAATTTTAGTGAGTAATTACACTATTTACTACAAACAAAATGGGAGGAAATCAGAAAACCATATTAAGCTCTACTACACAACAGAAATGAAATTCTCATTTTTTAATCTTGCAGCCCAATAAATAAATTGTTGTCGGAAAATTTATTGGGACTAGAATTTAAAACTTAACAAGTTAGAAATGAAATGGCCAAAAGGATATCTATGTCAACATTATCCTTCAAGCAGGAGACCCAGTTCTAGAAAGCATAACTGAGAAGTCTCCCTTCACAGCTTAAGTGTTTTCAGACTGTCTGAACCCACCCCCACACTCAGCACCACCCCCACAGTTAGACAAAGTTCCAACTACTTAACACATCTTTTTTCAAATGAAAATGCAACACTTGGGGTGAAAACAAGAGAGACTAGGAAAAGGTGTTATGTGCTATATATGCCACTGACATAATACTTCAAAAGGATATGCAGTAATTTCCTGCAATTAATACCTTAGCAAAGCTATAAGGATTTGTTTCCAAAAATTATGATATTTTACTTGCAACACTAAAATTAAGCTTGTGTCACTCTTTCCACTATATAGCTCTAATGTCATGAGTTTGTCATTGGCTGCAGAAATGTGTTTGCTGTAGCCTGAAAGCCTGAAGGCATTTGCAGGCCCTCTTCCAAATATATTTTTCCAAAAATCACCCATAGCCATTATTTCATGGGCAAGCATTACAAGCCATCACAATACCCCACAAAGGAAACCTGAATTTGACCTCATCATTACAGACCCTTCAATGGTTTGAAATGGAAACATCCTCCTACGTGGACACAGCTTATGCTGTGGCCAAACTTGATGTTTGCCGTTGAGCTTCATAAGCAAGACTACCCCACTGCTCTCCTTTTTCTAAGGACCAGGGTCAATTCCTGTCAACTGAATCAGAGGTCAGAGTTGCAAGGAACTTCAGTGATAATCTTGACCAATAATCCTTGTTCTAAATATATGGAAAATGAAAAGGCAGAAAAGTCATTTGCTGAAGGACATCTAGATGCTAGCAGAACAAAGACTAGGCAGGCATAGACAGCCCAAGTTCAAGTCTAGGCTACTTTCTGCCAACTTATTGAATTATCTTTCTGTCATTGTTCTAATACTATTTTGTCTCCAACTTGGGGCTACAGACTTTACATAAGAGGGAGAAGAACAAGTGCTACTGAGAGTAGATCACTAATAATCTACATGCACCTTCTTTTTTCTGGGCTTGAAATTGTGGCCTCGCAGAGCCAAAGAGGGTGTATTAGTTTATGGAATTTATCGTGTTTCAGGAAAAGTGGTTGGGAGGATAAGAGTTAGAAACATGTATAGATATCAGTAAAATGGACTGAAAGCATTGACAAGATCTATGCCTGCATATTTTTTTTCAGCTATTTGGAGACAGATTTTTTTAATTATTATTATCTGAAAGCTCTATTTAAACAATCAGAAATCAAATATGGCAGTCAAGTCCTAAGATTTAATTATTATAGCCTATTCTAGGGGTGATCCCTGGTAAAAGTATAAATACTCAGTTCTCTTTAAAAGTAAAATAATAATGATAGGAACAATAATAATAAAGTTAATTATAAAAACAATACATTCTCTTTCAGTCCTTTTTTCAATGCCTATTTTTATGTAACTGAGATCACCGTGTATTTGCATTACTGTGTTCCAGGGTTTTTGTTTCAAACTAATATTATATTGTAAACATTAACCCAAACCATTAAAAATTATTTATAAACATTATTCTTTATCACTGCATGACAGCACATCACATGAACATGGTACAATAAATTTAATAATTTTCTTCATATTGAAAATCAGGGCTCTTTCAATGTACATTTAAAATTTTAACTGAGCACAATGGCTCATACCTATGATCTCAGCATGTTGGGAGGCTGAATAGGAGAATCACTTGATCCTAGCAGTTTAAGACCAGCCTAGGCAACGTGATACTCTGTTTTTAAAAGAAAGAAAGAAAGAAAGAAAGAAAGAAAGAAAGAAAGAAAGAAAAAAAGAAAGAGAGAGAGAGAGAGAGAGAGAGGAAGGAAGGAAGGAAGGAAGGAAGGAAGGAAGGAAGGAAGGAAGGGAGGGAAAGAAAGAGAAAGAAAGAGAGAAAGAGAAAGAGAAGAAAAGAAAAGAAAGAAAAAGAAAAAGAAAGAAAGAAAGAAAAGATTAAAAATTAACTGGGTGTGGTGGCATGCACCTTTAATCCTAGCTACTTGGGCGGCTGAGATAGGGAGATCTCTTAAGCCCCGAAGTTTGAGGCTGCAGTGAGTTATGATCACTGCACTCTAGCCTAGACTATCGATAGAGATCCTCTCTCTAAAGCAATAATTAAATAAAATAAATAATATAAAAATTTCAAATTTTTTCATATACAAAGCAATGTATGTTAGACATTTTCAAAAAACTAAAGAAAAAATGTCCGAGTAGTAAAATTATTTTTACTACTTTTCTTGCTTTAGTTTTTTAGTTTTTAAAAAGCTACTTTTTTAGTAATTTTTCTTTTCCAGTGGTTTCTAAAAAACCTTTTCTAGTAGTTTTTCTTTTCTAGTAGTTTCTTTAAAAAGAAAAAAAAGAACTTTTACAGTAGTTTTTAAGAAAAACTAAAAATCCAAAGTAAGTTAAGAGCCCAAATTCATTTTTCTATATTCTGGTTTCCATTCTTGCATTATAAATATTCCAACAATGAGCTGGAACTCTTCCAATGGTAAACCATATTTTGGCTCTATCATTGTGGATCTGATCTGGTCTACTTGATCTTCTAATACTATTCTCTGGCTAAAACCTAATGGTAAATGTTTTTAGTTGACTTTTGCCTGCCCCAGTGGGCTTTTGCATAGACAAAACTAACAGATCACTTAAAGGTGTCTCTGCTCCATCTTGCCATCAAACATTAAGATCTAGAAACCTGAGTCTGCACAAAGAGTAAGAGAGACAAAAGCTTGGAACTAGTTTTTCCTTTTCTCAAACAGTCATTACTCATCAATAAACAAGGTAATAGCTTTCTATTATGTGTAGTTTTCTTCTCTTCATCTGCTACCAAGCTCATTCTTCTATCACTATACCCAGACTGATTTTTTCAAAACCCAGCCTCCAGCTACTACATTGATTATCTTGGAGCTATCATAGCACTCATGGTTCTCAATGAAGTATAGTGAGGGACTGACAGCCACAGGATGAAAAAGAAAAGTCCTTTAAGACAAATACCTGAACCAACAGCTGGAGAGCCTTCCTCTCCTTAAAGTTTCAGGTTCACTTCATTCAGTTATACTAATTCTAAAGTGAACTCTATTTAATTAATTTTCTTCACATTAACAAGTGATTTCTGCCCCATCATCTAGAAACAGCAACTTGAGACTTACATCTTTTATTTTACAACATTACATAAGGAATTTTTTCCATTTTGGTAACTGGTTCCTGACTTCAGCACAACTTTTGAAAAGAGTCCAGGTAATTAGGTTATCAACTAAAATTGAAATAAGTTCTCAATATTTTTTCTATGTATAATACAACTAAAGACTATATAAGGAGGAGCCAATTAACGATATTGTTACATTTCAAGATAAGCCTGCCCTATTAAGAGTTCATTAGTTCATCCACCTTGTCAATATGTTCGAGCAGCAGCCAAGCCAGCAAAGCTGAGGGCCCTTTCCATTTACACTACACTCAGCCACTCCAGAAAACTCAACAGCAGACATTTTAAGAGAAAATCTTCCACTGAAATATACGAGTCAAAAGTTAAGAGTCCAGACTACAACCTGACTGAGAATGAACTCTACCCTAAATTCTGTGAATTCCTTAACTTTCATTGTTTGATATTACAACTTTAATATTTTCTTAAAGGATTGAGTGGTAGATAAAATTAATTCAGTCTCTTACAGAAGCTATTACACTTTTTGCATCATTTATTTGCTTTTATTTTGAACAAGTAAAAACACCTGACTCTAACATTAATAACTTTAAGTGGAAAGTTGCTATATGTGAATTAAAAATGGTTATGTCAGTGCATCCCTTCAGCATTTAAAAGATATTTTTCTGTGCTATATCAAGTGTCACATAGTATATCAATTTTTATTTCCCATCTCTCAAGTCTGGTATGCATACTGTTTAACTTCTTAAATTCTAAGTATAGACATAATTCAAAAAAGCAAGGCAAATGCTTGACATACAAGGAGATGGCATACATAAGATTTATATGAACAACTTTATTTTCAACAAGAAGGACTTTTGCATTTTGTGCAGCTACATCACATAACTTCAACTGTGTTTAAAAAGCTATAAAATAAATTGGAAAGGTTCATTTACCATCCTTCTAACTTCACAAGCACTACAGATATAATAGCAAAGCCCATTTTAGTCTGAGAGGTGAGAATTTGACCCTGTTTTTTGAAAATAAAATGCTATGCTCTCTTTTTTACAGTCTCCAAGTTGCTATAATACTTGGTCAGCCATTTCTGAGTGCCTGACAACCCTTACTCTCCACTCACTGACAATTGAAAAGCTGTCATTTGACAGCCAGAGAAAATTGTTGCTCTTTCTTTTCCTTTATACTATCATAGTAATAACAATTGATTATAATGCCTACACATTGATTATTCTATATTCACATCACTAATTTGTGGGTTTTAAATATGCATGTGTGTATAGATACAAACGTGTGTTTACATACACATATAGAATATGTACATGAAGTTTCTCCATTAGAAACTCTGAAATTATTCCTATACCTAGTCATACAAGAACAAAAACAACACTGATAGTGGTATATATTATGCATTAAGCAATTACTAGGGGTTTTATATAATAATATCAAAACTACTGTAAGATACTGTAATTATCTTTAGGAATTAGGAAATACAGGCTGAGAGACATTAAGTAACATGTCTCACAGCTAGTAAGTAACAAAATAGACCACAGCACTAACAGGTAGTGGAATTGTTATTTAAACCCTAATTTACTTGTCTCCAATACCTGTGCTGTTCTATAAAATTTTTAAATTACATACACTCTGAAATAACACATCTTATTCTCCACATCTATTGTTTATACGTAAAAATTTAGCTGAAAAGTACATTCAGAGTCATACATTTTTCATATATGTCAGGATGTAAGATTTTTTTCTATGTCACAAAGTTTCAAAAACACTTTTTAAAAAATGGATTGATGCATAAAAACCCTAGAAGAAAACCTAGGCAATACCATTTAGGACATAGGCATGGGCAAGTACTTCATGACTAAAACACCAAAAGCAATGACAACAAAAGACAACATAGACAAGTGTGATCTAATTAAACTAAAGAGCTTCTGCACAGCAAAATAAACTATCATCAGAGGGAACAGGCAGCCTACAGAATGGGAAAAAATTTTTGCAATCTATCCATCTGACAAAGTGCTAATATCCAGAACCTACAAGGAACTTAAACAAACTTACAAGAAAAAAAACCCCATCAAAAAGTGAGCAAAGGATATGAACAGACACTTCTCAAATGAAGACATTTCAGCAGCCAACGAACACATGAAAAAAAGCTCATCATCATTGGTCATTAGAGAAATGCAAATCAAAACCACAATGAGATAACATCTCACACCAGTTAGAATGGCAACCACTAAAAAGTCAGGAAACGACAGATGCTGGAAAGGATGTGGAGAAATAGGAATGCTTTTACACCATTGGTGAGAGTGTAAATTAATTCAACCATTGTGGAAGACAGTGTGGCAATTCCTCAAGGATCTAGAACCAGAAATACCATTTGGCCCAGCAATCCCATTACTGGGTATATACCCAAAGAGTTATAAATCATTCTACTATAAAGACACAAGCACATGTATGTTTATTGCAGCACTGTTCACAATAGCAAAGACTTGGAACCAACCCAAATGCCCATCAATGACAGACTTGATAAAGAAAATGTGGCACATATACGCCATGGAATACTATGCAGCCATAAAAAAGGAAGGTTTCATGTCTTTTGCAGGGACATGGATGAATCTGGAAACCATCATTTTCAGCAAACGAACACAAGAACAGAAAACCAAACACCACATATTCTCACTCATAAGTGAGAATTGAACAATGAGAACACATGGACACAGGGAGGGGAATATCATACACCAGGGCCTATTGGAGAGTGGAGGGCTAGGGGTGGGACAGAATTAGTAAGAAATACCTAATGTAGACGACGGGTTGATGGGTGCAGCAAACCACCATGGCACGTGTATACCTATGTAACAAACCTGCATGTTCTGCACATGTATCCCAGAGCTTAAAGTATAATAAAAGAAAAAATGGGTTGACGTTTGTGTTAAAATTTATTCTGCTAAGAAAGTTAAAAGCCAAATGGCATCTGATAATTTATTTTCTAACTTTTTTTGTCTTATTTTTTAAGACCATGCTTCATTTCTTTTTCATGCACCTTTTCCTAAAAACACAGACCTGCTGATATCAATACATTTTTAGCTTGTCAGTATACTCATATGCAAATAAAAATCAAGTTATTAGAAAAATTATCTAAATTTATTTAAATTGTTTAAACCCTGGTCCATTAAAAGCTTCCTAGCTAGTAAGTAAAACAGCTGTAACCAAAATGAAAAGTATATTTTAACCCATCATGAATTATTTAAACTATGTTCCAACCCTCAGGATGGATGGATGGATGAGAGAGAGAGAGAGACAAAGAGAGAGAGAGAGAGAGAGAGAGAGAGAGAGAGAGAGAGAATGATTCAACCTAAATGTAGTTATAAGAAAATTTATTAACATTAAAGATGACTGACCCTCGGTATAGTGACATCACTTTAAAGCCCTCAGAAAGTAGTATAATTAACTATCTAAGAGGTTCATATGTAAATGCCAAAAGAGTCACCCAGCCATAAACACACTTCCCATTGCACTACAAAAATATTTCAATTATATTATTTTTATCTCTTGCCTTGTAGGTATAGACCCACAGTTGTACTAGTTCTAGGACAGGAAGAGTCTAGTGGCAAAATTTCTATTTTTTCTATTTAAGGATAAAGAGAATGTAATGAGATTTTAAGTGTTAGGTATTATTAGCCACATTTTATAAACTAGGAAATTGAAATGCAGTAAGATTTATTCAGGTCACAAAAAGGGCAAATGGAGAAAGGATCTGAAATACTAGAAACAGCACTCCAACAGGCATCAAGAAACGGGTTCCCCTTGTAGCTCTGACAATATTTGCTTTTTAAGGCTGGACAAGCCTCTGGTCTATACCTCAATTTTCTTATATCAATTAAAGAATTGGGACTGGATTAAGCAAGCCTAAAGTTTTTATATATTATAGATCAGCAAAATTTCAAAGACAAGCAGAAGTGGAGACTTACGTGTAGTTGGGAACTTTTTATTTTACCAAATAAAACTATTGTAAAACAAAGAAAGAAAGCACATACCACCTATTATAACCATTACTTCACAGAAAGGACATTTTAATTCCCCAAAAGGTAGAAAAACATAATCTCAAGGTTATTTCTAAGTATAGCTTATGATAAACTCACTATATTGTCTATTGTCTTCAACATGTATAGCTACCTATCCTCCCTCTATCCAGTTAATGAGAATCATGAGGATCTCTAGATGACGTTTTCGAGTTTAACATTCTCTGAAAGTGGTGGCAGGGTAGAGAGGTAATATTTAATACAACTATTACAGTAGTACTTTTTCAAGGGTTTCCCAAATTCCATCTTTAGAGAACTGTCTTCACAATTTTGCCATATCCAAGTATCTAAAACTACCTAACTATGATTTGCTTAAGGTTTTAATTTGACTTTTTCTTCTGGCATAAATACACTTACTTCAAAAGGAAACTTCATATAATACTTCAAATAGAAAATTAAAATCACTTGTCATAAATAGAAGATAATCAGATAATCATGTAAAAAAATATTAAATTTATTTAAATTCTAGCTGAATGCCACATTGCGTCCAAAGGCTCTGAGAATAAGATGATCTCACTATCTCTCTCTCTCTCAGATATCGGCACATAGTAGAAGAGTATTAAAGACTAACATTAAACTGAGCCCTCAATGTAATGAGAAGGATCAAGTTAAAAAAAAAGAAGAGAGATATTTTCCCCGGAGGATTGATTCAGTATTATGTAATGTCACATGCTGGCCTCACCTGGAACATCTAACCCTCTCCGCTGCACCACACTCTGACACTGAAGAGGTAAGGCACTCTCCCACTTTAATTCCAAAAAGAAGCAGAGACTTTAGTTTCCCTGAATTTTTAGTATCACTGGTTTGGGAGAGAGCTGAGGAGTACAGTGCAGTGTAAGAGATAAACACAGATGGAGAAGGGAGGGTCATGTAGAGACTGAAGTAACCGAAGGATAGTGCAGAAAAAGCTTTGAGATTCACCTTCAGGTTTTGGTCTGCTGAATGAGATCTTTGCCATAAAGCCACATTTGGAAAAGCAGGTAACCAGCTAATTCCATAAGAGTATCTCTTGGGATCTGGTCAGTTCTCTTACTTTTAGGTGTATTCCAACTATAACAAACAATCCAGCATGACTAACGTGGAAAAACTAAATGTAGTTTTAGTTCACAACAAGAATTTGTAATTTTTGCTGTTACAGTCCTTGCTAGTCATAATTATATCGCTTTTACCTATTCTTTATAATCCAGAATCTTTATTATTAAAATGTTTGAAGCAGACTATAGAGCATCTATCATTACTTTTAAAGTTAATTAGATTACATAAAAGAAATAATTAGATTTGCATTTTTATCTTGGTTTTTAAACATCCAAAGATCACAACAGCCTGCCTGTGGGCAATTAAAAACAGCATACAGCAGAGACATAGGGAGAGGAAAAAAGGGTCTGTTTTTCCTGGCTAATTCATGACTGAAGATAGAATTACAAAATATTTTAAGGGCTTGCTGAAGCTAGAGGCTAATCCGAGACTTCTAAGTTTTGTTTATACCCCTCATTTCATTGCAAGGGAGTATCAGATGCATGTGCAGTGCCGATAGAAGTATCAAATTACTTTCAATGGGTTTATTTAGTCCTTTTCAGAGAATGTTGGAAGGAGATCCATTACCTGATCAATAACATACAAAAAAGGACTATTTGCTAGAGCCAAAACAGGAGGACTGTAATTGATTTCTGTTTATCAATGCTAAATACAAATAACAAAGAAATACAACCTAAGACAGAGGGACTATGTGAGACTGAAGTCAGCTTCTGACCATCCTCAGTTATTTTATTGGCGTCTCCAGCCATCTCCAAAAGACAATAAATGGAAGGTGCAGCTCTTAAAATTAGAGGTCAATTAGATACTTAACGATGAAGCATATCTTCAAATATATATCTATTATTATTATGCTAGCAAAAAATTAATTAAGTAGGTCAAGCAGGCCATGAAGGCTAATGTACAGAGTAATTATTTCTGATCTTCAGACCACTACTTCACATAAAAAGGTAGTCCTTTATTCTGCTCAGCAGATACCTGAAATGCCTGTAGTTAATCATATTGAAGGAAACAAAAGGTAAGGTTTATCTCCTTAAAAAGTGAGAGGACACCTCAAGTTACTCTGTTTAATTGTTTAATTGTAAATATTAGCATCTTTCTGATTAACAAAAAGGAAGAAGGGATAACACACATTTAATGATGCTCTACCACATGGCAAACACACAGACACAGAAAATATATCAATAGCACAGAGGAATATATTATAATCAAAATAAAAAACGCTGCATATGAAAGGTAATCATATATGCTTAAGAACAGAGTGAAATTCCCGTGAAGCAATGAACACTTGGTTTGAGTAAAAGAAAATAAGCAATATGTATTTCAGCATTTAAAATAAAAAGTTTTCAGATAAGACAAAGAATATTTGCAAAGATGCAGCAATGGCATTTAGTTCAGGCTTTCTACAGATAGTTTGTCATCTACTGTGCATGTTACTTGATGAGGGGAGGTCAATGAATATTGTGTATTAATCATAAAGAAAATAAAGCACTAAAAATTTCAAGTCTCACAATTATACCCAAAAAAGACATATGTGTAAGAATTGACTAAATCATTGGCCCTTGCCCCGAAAGCCAAATGCCCAAATAAAACCCCACCCAGCCAGTCCATTCTTAAGAGATTGTTGTTCAGTTCTGAGGAGAGGACATTGCTTATATAGCTCACAATACAAGCCACTTGAATAACTCTAAAATTGGAGCCTGAAGAGACATGAATAATTGGATAATACTATTCATTCTTGTAAAAGGAAGTTTCTCACAGTGATATTTTAATGAGCTGAATTCTTTTGCAAAGACTCAGTTCTAGCTGCAAAATTCCATCGTTAAATGTGTTCCTATTGACTCGCTATAGAAACCAAAGAATGTGGTTTACTGGATCCATAAAATATATATTCTCCAGATTCAAAACCATGATATGGTCAAATGAGGCTAGATGAATGAATATATGAAAAAATCAAGAAATGAGGATTTATGAAATGTTTTTTTGTTTTGCCTAGAATTGTCTTATATTTAATCATTGATTTAACAACTGTCAAATTAATTAAAAGTGAATTTTGTTTACCAATTAGCATAACTCAGAAGGAAAATGCTTCAAAATATTAGCTAAGATACTACAGTTCAATGAGTGGGAGACGGAGGATGAAATTACTGAAGCAGTTATCTTTCTTTGGAATTTCAACCTAAGAATCAACATTCCCAATTCCAAAGATCCATGTTTCATGGCCTATTAGTTTTGCTTTCCGTAGACTTGGTTTAAAAAAATAATGTTTTTGTTCTGGAAATATCAAAAATGCCTATTTTTTTTCTGGGCTCCATATCAGGAGAATTACTTAATATGTAAAAAATTAGAGAAATCACCATTTTTCCCAAAGCACAGAGGGATTTGAATTTACAAAGCAAACATTCTCATAAAAGACCTAATATTAGGGTGACATTTTAATAGCCATTCATAATTATTATCCTGATTTATTAAAAGGTAAAAACCGATTTGTCAAAACTATAAAAACAGTTCACAAAATCATTAATCATACTTTTCTATCATGGTTTACATGACTTTAGAAGAATCTATTTAAAAGTTTAGCTCAAATTTATGAAGGCAAAATAATGTTAAAAAATATATTCAAGAAACAAATATAAATAAAATTGGTCTTAACTGCACATATAAGTACTGAATAATTGCAAATAAAACAAACATGGGAAATTTTATAATAGTATCTTAATCATGCCTTTTCCTACTTCTAATGAAAAATCCTGTTTTTCAATTTGTGGAAACCATTCAGGTTTTCATTTGTTTCCATTATAATAGACCCAGATGTGTTTGTGTGGGGTTGTTACAAGAGGTTAGGCACTCTTCCCTTTATTTCTATTAAAGCTTGCAAATTGGGGGGAAAAATAGTACTGATTTAGAAGTCAGCATTCTCAACTACAGAAATGATTTTGAATGCAACCACATCATACTGATGACCCATAGCCAATTGCCATCATTTAATCTTGCTGACCACGTTAGCTAATAGGTTCTAGGACTCAAGATATAAAAAGAAAAAAAGTATCAAACTTGCTCAAATTGTCTCTATATTCATCATTTGCTTTTGAAAGAGAAATTAGGTTTTATTTTTAATAACTTCAATTTTTATCTTTAATAATCTTGTTTTATCCTTTGTTCTGTTTTGTGTTCAAATAAGAAAGTGTTTCTTTTCTTGATAGAAAAAAATGTTTGAAGCATCCCTTAAGTCTCATATTTTGCTCAAAAAGCATTTACAATTTACCCAACAATAATCTCTTTCCTAAATTTGATCAAATTTCAAAACCCATTCCCCATCCAAAGAAAAATGGAAGTCTGAATATCAAATACCTGTTTTGTGTCAGAGATGAATACATGTTGTGTAAGGAGTACGTGATTTTCAGCATTTGAAAAACTCTTTGAATGGTCTTATATGTAGACGGTAAATACTGGCAAGATCTGCCATGAAGCAATAGCTCAGGATAGAATGAACTATCAATACAGGTCTTATTGCTTTCTCTTATATATATTTTTTTAAATTAATTCTTATTACAAACAATTTTATATTTCTAAAGTGAATGTAACTCTGACATTGAATATTTTTATTTTATAATTTATACTGCTAAGTTCAAGAGTTGATTAGTTTAAATTTTAAAAATTTAAATGAGAAATATCCACAAATTTTAAAAGCAATTAAACTTCTATTATATTAGAAAACTTGAAAAAAATTACTCCTATCTTCTCAAATTGATGTTTCCAAATGTTCATTCCAATGAATATTTTAAGACCATGTTCTATAGTTTTCTGAAACATATGTAGTCAATTTTTAACTATAAAATCATATATAAGCAATACATACTAAAAATATTTCGTGAAAATATTCTAAACTGATTTGGCTGCTATTCACCTGAAGTTCCCAGTGCCACAGGAAAACATCAGTGAAGACAACCAGTCAGTACAAACAGCACTGTACTAAGAAGTAAAATATATTAGAAAAGAATAAACAAGTAAGCTATAAAGCAGTAGTAAAAACAATAATTAACTGATATACGAACACCTCGGGGAACTTCCTCCATTTCTGCTTTACAAATAGAAGAAACAGAGAGAACTAAATGGTCATGGTATTTAACACCTACTGAGTTCTTACAGAGGGATCTACAGAAAAATGTAGGAAGCCACAGGCTAAAAATCTTGACCTGAGCAGTAGGAGTTACTGAAAATTCTAATAAGGGCAGAACAAGAGAACACCTGGACAGTTATTTAATTAAGGATCTCAGCATGAGCCATAAAGGAGATATCAGGATGAGAAACTATTCTAAGATGTAACTGTAAAGGCTGGCTGTCAAAAATGCTAAAGACATTCCAACTCATCTATATTTGGACTTTTTATTTTGCAACATGTGTAGTTGAATATGGAATATTGAATAGGACAAAAACCAACAAAAATGTTGGCCAAGGCTTCTTACTGAAAATAGCTGGACAAAAATGCCAATTAGGTAAAGGAACTGCTTCCGATACCAAATTAGTATTTTAAGTGCAGTAACTACCTGGAACACTAAGTATAATAAACAAAAATGAAGCAAAGATCGAAGGTAAAATCATTGTTATTCGTCAATGAGGTAGAATATTGCAGTAAACTATGACTTCATGCTACTGATATTTAAAAAAACTATGGGAGAGCATGATATTAACCTCAAGAAAAGTAATAATATAATTCAGAATATGCTGGCCCAACTAGTTTGAATCATAGATTCCAGCAGGTTCTCTAATAATCAAGGGAAACAAGAGTCTGTGGTAGGATATGGATAACTCTGTGAATAGTATTTCTGAGAATTAATCACTAGATAGCCAGTTACTTATTCTAGGGCTTTCTAGAAGTCACAAAACTATATTCCTATTTGGAAATGGAGACCATTTTCCTTGCCTATCTCAAATAGCTGTTCATTGAATTAACTATCAAGTATCTAAAAGAATGACAGAAATCAGACCATCACCCTTCTTCCCCAGACCACTGTAATTATGATCTATATATTTGTACATTGCCATAAGAAAAAGGAATTTCTACACAATGTAGAAAATCCCTTTTTCTTATGGCAATGTAAAAAATGAATAATAATTCGTAATTATTTAGGAACAAGTTTTTCTTCCTTTATATACTGTAAGCTCCTTGAAGACAAACTATCACTCATTAATCTTTCTATTCCCTTCAGCATCTAGAAGGAATGCAGTTAATATTTGCTAAAGATTATTAATAGTTTTTTTCCAGATTTTTAACAGCCTTTTTCCAAATTATTAACAGCCTTTTTCCAAATTTTTCTCATAATTGGTCCAATTAGTCCTAACAAGTAAATTAAAAGTAAGCTTCTCTCTACAGTACCATGACATGGTAAAGTATAAAACAGAAAGTGGTCAGTGGTAATAAAAATAGCATCTGTATACTACCTGGGAAACCATTAGGTTCCCACTAGGTAGTGTTATGCAAATGGAAAAAAGAAAAAAAGATAAGGGTTATTTTGCTTACACATCACATCAGAGAAGAATGCTTAGACCAACACCTAGTCCATATTTCTTACATTCACTTATAGAGTTGTGTACAACATCCTTGAAAACAGCCCTATTGGTGCTGTTTATAAGACAGGGGTACATCTGCAGAGTTTTAAATTTCATTTTCAAGGAGGAAAGTATCTAAGTATAATCAGATGAGAGTAATAAAATACACTGACCTGGATCTGTTGCTGCAGGAGATTAATTTTGTGCTGCTGTTGCAGAAGTTGCTGCTGTTGTCTTGCAATCTATCAGAAATAAAGTTTCATTACGTTAAAATGAAATGCTTACACCTCTGCCATTACCTCAGGTATTTCTCCTGGTATTACAGCAATGTTTTACTGCACCTCTATGTGAAAGAGTTCCTACAAAATGAGAGAGGTCAAATCAGAAAGATGGATGAAAGGAAGAATTTTTAAACAAGTGCTATCTCTCTGCTTTATCTGTAGGAAAACTACCCCTTCAATTACATTTGTGAGCTATTCACCTATATCTGCACAGGTCAGCCAGAAATCATGGGAATTTAGAAATTTAATCCTGGTAGAATATAGATAGACAATCTCTGGCTGCATTTTTCTAAATGGCTTAATATGGATGTAAAAAGTAAAATCTGTAAGCAATACAGGAAAAAGCTTTCTATTACTGTTTAATATGGTCTACGTCAGCAAAACCTTTCCTGATACAAAGACTTTCAGAACTGATACATTAACAAATACTGTCAAAGGAGTGCCAAAGAACACAGCAAAAAGTAAAAAATCTTTAGCTTTTTTTGTTGTTGTTGTTGATGCTGTATGTGATGTACAAAATATTAAAAACAAATTAAGCTGTAATTTAACATTTACCCATTTATCCTTTTGAGGACAATGTGTTTATATTACAATGCAGGATCCATATACAAGTTTTATATTTCCTTGTTTCACCCAACAATCAAATGCAACATTTAAACAAATTATCTGCTCTATAATAAGAAATGTTAACCATTTAATGCAAGCCCTACTGATGACTGACTCTAGCTCTCAGGTGGTCAAACAGCTTCCTTCGGATAACAGTGTTTACTGTGAAGTATGAGTCAGGCATCAGGCTGCTTACTGACTCAAAAGCTGAGATGCTACAGCTTGAAATCCAGGGAGATGATCCTTAGTGAGAACAGACTCACTGCCATCCTAGGAAGCCAGAGAGAAAAGCAGCCAGAGAATACTTAGAAGGACTTCGTTTAGTGGTGACTTTTTGTCAACAGTGTCTTTTTTTCCTAGTTCTTGCTACTTCCAAAAGCCAGTATTCTAGAATGCATTATGTGGGAAGTGAAAATGAGTGTAGATCAGTTCCCAGCTATATACTTCCCAAGCCTTTTTGATGTTCTAGCTTACGCAGAGGCTGGAGAGGGAGTGCCCAAATTATATTTTATTCAACATAGAAGTCTGCTTCCAAATCTTGCTTTGTGATTTCTGATAACAACTGGTTCATACTGGAAGCCATGGTAAAGTTACACCTAATGTAGGCTACAGTGTGAGAAATGGGGACTACTCTTTCCCAGAGCTTTATACTTAAAATGGAAATAGTATTTAATCAGGTTTGAAAGGCCCACTCTGCTTGTGGATATTCAAATCAGAAATGTACAACTCACTCTGCAGCTCTAGGTATCGATGCTGGATCCTCTGAATATTTATTTCCTCTTAGCAAACCAGTGAAACACCACTAGGCATCTAATATTGATGGTCCCTCCTAAATGATAAAGTGCTGCATAGAAATGCATCCAAAACACCACAGTGCAATTACTATCATCCACTCTAGACGTATGGGTTTGACACAGTGAAGTATGGTACATAAGCACCATGTGGCTCAAATTCTGAATTTTATTTGCCAATCGGTTGAGCTACATGCTCGCTTCATTGAGCATGACAACCTAGTTTTAAGTGTCATTTAATTTTCATTTTGAAATATAATTACAAAGTGTTCACTGTAAGATATCACTCGTCTGCAAATGTGTCAAGATTAATTTGTGCTAGCTTATTCACAAGTGTCAATAGTTAATTACTGTGTCATCTCTGGATGGCTAAATGACATTCTAACTTCTGATTTTTTACAGTGTTCCTTTATGTTATTTTCCATTAGGGGCTGAGTCCATATTCCTACATGTGGGCAAATATTCAAGCATATAAAACAGCAGACATCACAACTCATTAAAATCAACAGAGCATATATTGCTCTATATACTCCTATAAAATAGATTTAACTGAAAAGATAATTCCAGTAATAATGTCAGATTCCTAAAAACTGCAAATTAATTTGGATACGTCTAATCTAAAGCATCAGGTACTACTCTATAGGATCATTGTTAGATTAATGTACTCTTAGGAGACAAGAAAAAAACATTTGGGAAAGTGATTTACTTTTAAAAGATAAACATTCAAATTTTGCTATTTTTCCTTCATTCTCACTTCTAAGTCATCAAGTCACATGCTTTTAGGAACCATGTACTAATTTGTATTCAATGACTTACCGATGCTATAAATAGTGACCATAAGATGTGTCATACAAACCAAGACAACTTTCACAAGTAGAAGAAGGCAGGGTATTATTACTCTAGAAAACAGGCACTAACCAGGGCTATATGGGGAAAACTGAAATGTATGGTCACCTCATTGGGCTTTAAACCTGAAGAAAATCACTGGACCAATGAGCTTAAAGATTCCCAAAGTTTTTTCTGGAACAGAATCCCCTTCTTCTGGATGAGGAAAATAAGGCCCTTAGAAAAGTCACTTACTCACAGTGAAGGTACAGAGGGATTATATGTGATGTCTATCTGAGTAAGTATACCTGAGTCATTAATCAAATCCAAACCTGAAACAATGTATCGTTTTAGTTATGCCCAACTGCTATGATGCCTTTCTTCGTCCACATATTCCCTTAGTATTCTTGAAGACCCTGCATTTCCAGAAGGCTTATTTGGTTGTTGTTGGTGGTTTTTTTTTTTTTTTTCCTTATTTTCTTCTTATTTTTTATTTTTATTTTTTAGGAAAGCTTACAACAAATAAGCCAATCAATGTGATTACTCTCTGAGCCTGGCACATTCCACATCTCCAGTTCGTCAGTGCCTTTTGCAGGGCTCACCTGTTCTTGCTGTTGGCGAGCAAGGTCCATTTGCTGCCGTTGTTTCTCAATTTGTGAGGCTGCCAGTTTTTTCTGTTCATCATGTGCTGCCAGAAGCTGCTCCCGTAAACTGATCAGCTGGGTAATCATGGTGGAGAGCTGCCGTTCTTTTTCTGCCAGGCTCTCAGGTGTACCTAAAATGGAAGCAAGAAGAGATCTCACAAGCTTGAGAAATACCTGGACGAATCAGGGAAAGAAGAGCAGAATTTAGAAAGGGACTATCCTAAGACATTTAAAGATCTGGGACAATGACTGGAGGCCATTGTGGGTGCAGAAACACCACAGAGTAATTACAGCAGTGGAATGAATGCTAGGTTCCTCACTGTTGTTGCCAATAAAAAGTATTGTCACTAGCAAAATTCTCACTCACTCTCCTCTCTTGATCTAAAAAAAAGCAGACCTACTCCATTCTCTCCTTTTTGCCCCCAGTCTATCTGATCAAGCTAGGAAATCCATGATATTTAATACAAAAGATCAGAAACTATAGATTATATTAATATTCTATAATCACCTCTAAGTTCAGCAACTAACAGTACCTAAGACATAGTAGATGCTTAATTAAAGTTACTTGAGGAAGTTTCTGACCCTTGCCCTCAGTAAAGTTTCTATTGTACAAAGATCTGTCATTGAAGTGACAAGAGATTGAAGGAATCAATCTCTTGGCCATAGAGAAAATTCTACAGAGAGAATTAAAACTGCCTCCAGTGAGAAAAGATTGAATGTGATTCTTTTTTTTCCTGAGAAAGGATCAAGCTGAAATTCCTAAGTTCATCAGTAAAGGCAACAGTGTTGCTTGGGGCGCTCCATCACCCCTTTGTCATTTGTCATTCTTCAAAGGGAAAAAACACATTCAAGGTTGAAAAGGTTATGCATAAGGATATCCTGTTTAATGAATATGATGTCGCTGAACACTTATGGTATGCACTAATGGTGCTGAACAGTTTTTTATGGGCAAATTGCACAGCTCTCCTAAGTAAAGGGTACAGAATCCTTTTGTGAATCTAAATTAGAGCATTTTACAGCAGCATAAGATAAGAATTTCAACCCACAGTATCTGAGCCACACGGATTTCATTATGAAGAAATGATCTGTGATTTGAAAGCTTTTCAGAAAAATGCCACCAGCTGTCAAAGGGGACAAAGATTGCCAATTTTTGTGTGTGCAGGAGAGACTTCCAACCTCCTTATGAAACCCCCTCATTCCTACTAAGAAAGTGCCAGTATGATCTGCAAAAATATTTTAATTATCAGTGGCCTTATTTTTCAAGTGGCCCAAAGGAGAAAGAGAAGCTTCAGAGGATGCAGGCTAGCTGTTGTTAGTATATGATTTCTGAAGGGTAAGACTGACGTCAACAGAGAAGCTACCACATTTAGGGCTATCATGGGATTCTTAAGGTCAACTGGTATCCTTAAAAAAAAAAAAAAGAAAGTTGCCAGTATCCCTTATATCCTTAGATTTACTGAGCTGAAAGATGGCCTAAAATCAAAATAAAAAGAAAAATAAAGTTGTTAGAAAGTGTATTCCACTGATAAGAAAACAAATGCTGTACCAAGGCTAGTGACCAGCTACTCTTTCTAGATCCTGAAATTTGTTAAAAGAAAATAGACTTTTACTTCAGCAATGGGAATTTCACCATGGTGAAAGGAAGAATTTCTTGGTACAGAATCTCTAAAATACAAAAGTAGGTTCCCAAAAAGAATCATAAGATATCTTAAGAACAAAGGCTTAAGTAATGCATTTGTTAATATATACAGGAATGAGAAAATACAAGAAAGAGATTTTTTAAATTTAAATATTGAATGGATTTTTAATTCAATACATATTTTCTGAATTGCAACTATGTGTCAGGTACTATATCCAGAACTAAAGACAGCCTGGCAAGTAAAAGCAGACACAGTCCCTACTCTTAGGCAGTTTGTAGTTCAAAATTTGAAGAAACAGGTCAGGTACAGTGACTCATGCCTGTAATCCCAGCATTTTGGGAGGCCGAGGCAGGTGGATCGCCTGAGGTCAGGAGTTTGAGACTGGTTTGGCCAACATGGTGAGACCCTGTCTCTACTAAAACTATAAAAATTAGCTGGGGGTAATGGTAGGTACCTGTAATCCCAGCTACTTGGGAGGCTGAGACAGAAGAATCACTTGAACTCAGGAGGCAGAGATTGCAGTGAGCCAAGGACACACCACTGCACTCCAGCCTGGGTGACAGAGTAAGACTCCATCTCAAAGAAAAAAAAAAAAAAAGAAAAGAAAAAGAAATCCAAGAGACACCTTAATCATGTAATCAAACATGTAAATTGTAAACTACAACTACATAGGGATTATAAATAAGACAAATATTTTGTGGGAGTTTAACCAAATTTGGGTGCCTAAGTTCAGGGAAAGTAACCTAAAAAGTCAACAAATTAACAGAAGGGTGAATAGGAATTAACTAGGCAAAGAGTTGCGAGTATGGTTTGAAGGAGCTTTCCAGAAAATGTGAAACTGCAATGACAAAAAAACTACAACTGAAGAAAGGGTTGCAAGAGGGTGGTTGGTGGTCAAGGAATTTTTCCAAAGGAGAAAACACTATGGGTAAAGGTCGTGTGCGTGTGTGTGTGTGTGTGTTTTGGGGGTGGGGGCAGTTTGGTTTGTTCCAGAAGTTGAAAGAAGTCAGTGAAACTTGAGCAAGGAAAATAAACAGGAATAGAGTATTAGATGAGGCTGGAGAGCTACTAAGAGGGCATACCATTCAGTCCCTTATACAGCATGTGTGATAATCTACACATTTATTCTAATAATGATTCCTAATCACTAAAGTATTTTAAGAAAGGAGTGATATAGTCATTTTGGTTGCAGTGTGGTGAAGAGATTGGAAAGATGAGATAAATGGGATGTATCCACATTTTATTATATATATTTTGTGCAATATACTTTTTTGTTATACCTGTGTATATGATGTGAGTTAAGAGAAGGTTTATTGGATATGGTGATAGTTAATGTAATTTTTTGTTAATAAAGAAGAGCTTACACAGGAACTTTTAGGCAAAGAACAATATAAGAGTTGGATCTAGTGTTTGGATTCTCCAATAAAGACTGGAAAATTTTCTCTTCTTCCATCTTAAACAATCTTTTCAACAATCTTCAACATATTCCCTTTTCTTCTCTGCATAGGCAAGAGAGAGGCTAAAGATGATACATAAATGACTTCTTAGCCTCTTCTGTTCACAGTAAAGATTTATAAATGCATTGGTGCTTCCAGGGTTTATATATATATATACAGTATATGTATACCTGAATTGATAGAATAACACTATTTAACTGAAACTAATTGTAAACAGTCAGTGGCATCTAAATATTTTTTTTGTACTTAAAAGATACACATTTAAAGAGAAAATGCAGAAAGCAACATTTTTAAATTTAGAATTTAAACATTCATATAAGGTTGTCACTATTTTTTCCTTAAACTTGAGGAGTACATATAGTCAACCACCACTATCTATAGGTTTCACATCCACACATCTGCTGATTCAACCAACCACAGACTCAGCCAACCTCAAATTAATAATGTTTTTTTTTTAAATAGCAATACAATAAGCAAACAGGATAACAACTAGTCACACAGCATTTACATTGTATTAGGTGTGATAAGGAATCCAGAGATTACATGAAATATGTGGGAGGATGTGCATGGGTTATATGCAAATACCAGGATATATTACCTAAGGAACTTGAACATCCTCAGATTTTTCAATGAATATATTTTGATTAGTGGCATTAAAAATGAAGTTGAAGTGAAGCATAGTAGTGTAACAAATCTGAAATCCCCCTGTATTGGGAATCATATATATAGCCACGTAGCCCTTGTGGCTCAAATTGGGGAAAAAATTTATACCATACAATTGCTTATATTCTAAATGTGCAGATCAGCTTGTGTGTGTGTGTGTGTGTGTGTGTGTGTGTGTGTGTGTGTGTGTGTGGCAGGCGGGCAGGGGATGCATTTTTCTGTTCTGTACCCACTGTATTTGTTCAGGTATAATGGTTTGAAGCCAAGCATTTAAGACCTATGATGCTGAATTTTCTGTTTAATTAACAGCGTGTTTATGCCACTGTAATAAAAATAACATCAAGTCTAACTCACACTGACCAACCAATGTGTAAATACAAATTATTTTATCTAAAGAAAATTAAACATCAAACTTTGCCATGGCAAAGGAACTACAATGGTCAGAGTGGCTGAAAGAACAGATAATTATGGAACATAAAGGAGCAACCTAAATATAGTCAAATTTTGTTAAGGTTGGAAGGGCCTTAGAATGCTCTTATTCATTAACTCTATGTAGAAAATAGTATATTGGCCAGGCTCAGAGGCTCATGCCTGTAATCCCAACACTTTGGGAGGCAAAGGTGGGAGGATCGCTTGAAGCCCAGAGTTTTGAGACCTACTTAGGCAACATAGTAAGAACCTGTCTCTCCAAAAAATTTTTGTAAATAATCAGCTGAGCATGGTAACCTATACCTGTAGTCCCAGCTACACAGGAGGCTGAGGCAGGAGGATTACTTGAGCCCAGGAGTTCAAGACTGCAGTGAGCCATGATTGTACCACTGCACTCCAGCCTGGGTAGAAGAGACTATCTCTCAAAAAGAAAGAAAAGAAAAATGATGTCCTAAATCATGTTTGGAGGTTTGATAAAATCAACTTGGGAAAAAAGTAGACCAATTTCTGATGATCTGCCCAGGCCAGCAGAGGTCATCAGGAGCTACCTAACATCATCTGTTTCATGTCCTTCAAGCTATCTTAAAATGATTCTCTAAAAAGCACTGCCAGAAAATAGTCTTCTGCCTCCCACATAAAAACAGAGGTAGTTTCATAAACCACAAAAAGGGAACCAGCAAAAACACTTCTGTACACAGCTTCTCTACAAGTCAGCATGCCTGCTTTTATCCAATATCACACACAATGTGCGCCTGACACTCTCTGCTATAAACTATATCTATTCTCCAACTCCAAAGACAGTGCAGCAGGGTTTTTTTTTTTCTTTTTCCTTTCTTTTTTTTTTTTTTGTTCCATGGGGTCGTCTTTATCCCCAAACCACATCTGTCTTGAGTTTCTCTCAGATTAGTCAGGTGGATCAGTGCTCCCCAGGGCCTGCTCCAGCTGAAGTATTTTAATTTGACTAAACACCTGATTTATTTTATCTCTCCGATGAGAAAGGCAGTTTGTCTTAATAGAGCCTGTCAGCCCACAGTCCCATTCACAGCAATTTACAGGCAGCCAGGGACGCTGGAAGAGAAGAGTGCCGTGATTCTGTATTTTATCCTCCTCCAGAAAGCACCTAAAAGCAGCTATTCACTGCTACTGCATGTGGCATTTTAGAACTGAATTAGCTTTTTATTCAAGTAACTACACTTGTTGTGAATAGCTTATCTGTAAAATTGCTACATTCACTACTGATTTTATTAACCTTTGGCTCTATCACAAAATGGTCTTCAGTTAGGAAAGACCTTTAAAATTGACACATTTTTTTTTTCTTAGGGGCCTTTATTCCAGTGACTTCAGATTTACTGAATTTGATCCATTGAATTCTTTACCAGTTGTACTTAAAATTTTTAGTCTCAATAGGAAGTCAATAGTGCGTAAATAAGGAAACACTTTTCAAAATATAAATATGATAGCAATTTCCCTCATCAAAAGTTTTCAAATACCATCTTTCATTATAACAGTTTCAAAATCACCCCTCTAGCCTTTTTTTGGTCACAATCTGGAGAGCTTGAAAAACAAATAATGAAAATGTACTATTTTTTTTCTAACTTTACAAACTATTACTACCTGTCCTCAGGCCCAAGGCCACAGAGAAGATTCAAATGAGAATTTAGGTAAAATAAGATAAATAATTATCTTATTGATGTAGCATGAAAAATTAAAATTAAAAAAATCAAGTTTAAAATTTATTTAAATGCCTTTTTTACATCAGTTCACAAAAGTGAGCACCACAATCTGCTAGTTAAGTTTGCCCATATTAAATATATAAAATCAAAATAAGTGATACTAAAAATAAGACTGGTCATTGGGAAGTCACTGAAGACCAGATCCAGATAAGGCAGGCAAACTGCAGAGCACTTTACTAAATGGGGATTTACCTCACCTCTTCTATAGTATTCCCATACCTATAACTTTTACAATATAAAAATTTTATATAGGTCATTCATTAAATAGCTATCCTCTGAAAGTGAGTCACTATTATGTGATAACAACTAAGTTTTTCTAATGAGAAAATCAGAAACAACACAGCAATGGAGAAGGAGAAAAAGAGTTAAGAGAGAAAAAGAGAAAATGAGTACAAGAACAGCTAAATTAAATTTTATGAATTTATTTGCATGCTTTTTGTCTCTAATAAAATGGGCTAGGCACGGTGGCTTACAACTGCAATCCTAGCAATTTGGGAGGCTAAGGTGGCAGAATCTTTTGAGGCCAGGAGGTTGATGCTGCAGTGAGCTATGATTGCATCACCACACTCCAGTCTGGGCAACAGGGTGAGATCCTGTCTTAAAAAAAAATAAAAATAAATGAAGGCCAATGGTGTTAAAATAGAATGTTTACCAAGCCAAATAAAATTAATAGTCAGCAAATGGCATTATATAGAAACATGTCCTAGGGAATTTAAAATAAGATTTAAACCTAGACATTCTCCTGTATTGGATCAATGCACACATTAATAAACTTAATAAGACTTAACAATGAAATTAAAAGAAACCTGGGTAACTAACAAATGTCTGTGTTTAGAGTGATGGGTAGGGATGGCATTGACACTGGAGTGGAGTTCTGATGGAGATACACTTTTTCACATCAATCCTAGAAAAATTAAAGCACTTAACAGTAATTCCAAAGCAACATCAATCAAGGAACTCAGCCAACAATCCAGAAAGCTTATAAATTAAGATGAAAACAAAAGCTCATAAGAACCGATTCCCTGGTCAGTTCTAATTCATTTTTTAATGGATATCATGTTAGAAGAAAGCCAAAATACAATGCTAGTCATAAAGGAAACTTTCATTGCTCTTTGCTGCCCACAGATAACCTGGGAAAACTGCTGCATCTTACACTGCAGCCTCCTCACACATCTGATGGACTGTGATGTCTCCATTTCACAAGCTCAGTCCATCATTTATTATTGGCCTTTTTTTGATACAGCCTTCTTTTAAATGTCACAAAACAGAACAGCAAAACGTCAACAAAAAATAAACAGGGTAAGCTGAAGAGACTAACAATCTATCAGAAGGTCCCCTGATAAAAGTTACTTTGTGGTGACTGCGTGAGAAAGGAACCCCTGTCCCAGCATACCAACAGCTAATTTGAGTTCTGAATCCAATAGCAGTTTTAAAAGCTTTCCACTCTAAAGGGCCCCAGTGCATCATAAAGATAAAGGATTTCAGTACAAAACCACCACAAAGGCCTCTATTATCTTATCAGTCTTTGGTTACAACAGCTGAACCAATATGACTAAATTCTGAATGACTTTTTTCAAAACAGCAGAATACTGGAATTTCTTTGTTTTCTCATCAGTCAGCTATTGTCATTGCTCCCATATGCTACTGTCCATTCCACAGTAAATAAAAAGTTTAATAAATGCAGCAATTGTGCTCTTAGGAATCTCTTAGGGACTACTACACAGGAAGTGTGCCTCATGAGTTGAGGTATAGGCTGTTTGTTACTGTTGTTTCCTTTTTCACTAAATGTATGAGAATTTCCTTCTTGATATTCACATTTAAAATGTCATTAGAATCTACTGTGTACAAACAAGGCAAAAATACCCAGGTATTCCCTAAATTAAGATCAAACTCTCCTGTTTTTACCAGGCATACTCAACTCTCCAACTTCCCCTCTTCCTAGCTGCAAAAGGAAGTCTATTCCTGGATCAACTGAGGTCTATTCATGTCGCAAATCCTAACAGAGCAAGAACAATCCATGGAATCCTGCCATCTAGGCTCATAACCTCACAGCTGGGCTTTTAGCCCATTGTGCTTTATAAGCCTATCCTTTTTGGATCTGTAAATGAAGGTATTCTGAAACATCTCTCCTCCAGTATAAGACAGGCTGTCTTCACATTACTGTTTTCTGTGGATGACCACCAGTCAGAGGCTACATCCTCATAACCTACATATAACAATAGTAATTTCTGGCCTTTCAGAAACATGAAATTCTTTGTTTTTTTAAAGAGGAAAAAAAAACAATTAAATAATTTGTGTCAATATAGCCACCAAGTATTGCAGGATTGGCTCTTTCTCTAGAAGCTCCATGAGAATTACGAGAGGAAGGGAAGGAGTAAGAAAAATAGACTTTAGTAAAAAGGCATTTTCTTAAAAATTCTTGTTATTGTCTTACTTAATCTTCATCCTAAAAGTTACATTGTTATTTTCATTTCACAGATGAAAAACTAAGCTATTGAGAAATAAAGTAATTTGACCAAGTCACAGAGCATTTAATTGAATTTGAATTCACATCTTCTGATTTTTAATCCAAAGGAGTCTAAGGTCTAAGGGAGAAGGATCTTCCCTCGCCTCACACTTAGAATACATAGCGAACTTCTAAAAGTTAGGAGCAATGCTCTGAGGCACCAAGAATCCTAATGCTATGTACAGCTTAGAGATATACAACTAAAAGGAATGAAGAAATATACAACTTCTCAGTTAAGGCTTTGTTTACAAAATAAGGCAAAAAGCTTGACTAGGCAATTAGACAACCAAAGAGGTCCATAAATTGAACTCTGACATCTTATGGATGTGAAAACAGATTTTGACTTAAGTGACATGCCTGAATTACTCTGGAAATTAGCAGCCAGCCTGGCAGACCAGATTCTCTGTATGCTTATTCCCCAACCCTTCTCTTCCCAAAGAGCATATGGCTTCCTGGTTCCAGGCCCAAATACAGTGATTATGCAGACTCCGACATTCTCTGGCATTCTCCAGCATTCCAGATACAATATTTACAACACCCATGAAAGTCTGAGAAATACACTCAAATATTTGCATGAGCCCTGTGTGCCACTGCCCCGGGTGCAGTATGTCTGTAGGCTGAGGCTGTCAGGTTCTAGCCAAGAGGAAGGTATGTGGAGAAATATAGGAAGTGAGCCTAGTATGGTTTGAGAAACTTCCCAGATACAACTAAGGCTTGGGACAGTTGCTCGTACAAACACACCACATACTGTGCCCATTTCTAGGGTGTATTTACAATTTGCCTAGAGGAAATCAAGGGAATCTCTGCCCTAGCCCACAATGCCCCTTAGTATAATAATAATAGCTTAAACTTATACTGCAATTGCTTTGCACTAGGAAAAGCTTTATATATGATCTATTCCTCACAACAGTCCTATGAAGTAGGTCATATTGTTACCTCCACTTTAAAGACGAGGAAATTGAGACATAAAAAGATAAATCAGATTGCCCAAATCCTTAGCTATTAAATTACATATCTAAGATTCAAAATCAGCCAGTCTGGCCACAGATTCTATCCTCTTAACCACTAAGATAAATGGAGAATGGAACCACCTTCTCAAAATGACTTTACCCAACAGACAAAGTAGCTGAGATTTTCCTTATAATCTATTTTTAAGGATGTTTTGTTGGACTATAATATTTCCTGAGATTCTTACTAAAGTGAAAGCACTTACCTAGGGAAGTATCTATGACACTTCATTTTCTTTAAAATAGCCCAATGACTAGTACAATGTCCCGTGACCTTTCAGTCCAAGTCACAAATATCCAACACTGCTTGTAGTCATCTAATTTACTCTCTTCTTCTCATACTTACTGTAATACTCTTTCTTCTTCTCACTCTGATCTTGTTCCCTCCAAGTTCACTGGTGCTCAGAACTCTACTTTGATTCCTAATTTTCATTCCACTAGATCTGGACCTCTGGACCTGGACTCTCAAATGGTGGAAATTTGGCTTTCCCCAACAGACTGATTTGATTTGACCAGACCTCTGGCTTTTTTTTTTTTTTTTTTAAGACAAAGTCTCACTCTGTCACCCAGGCTGGAGTGCAGTGGCGTGATCCCGGCTCACTGCAACCTCTGCTTCCTGGGTTCAAGCAATTCTCCTCCCTCAGTCTCCTGAGTAGCTAGGACTACAGGTGCCTGTCACCACACCCAGCTAATTTTTGTATTTTTAGTGGAGATGAGTTTACACCATGTTGCCCTGGCTGGTCTTAAATTCCTGACCTCAGATGATACCCCAGCCTCAGCCTCCCAAAGTGCTAGATTACAGGCGTGAGCCACCACGTCCGGCCTCCTCTGGCTTTTTAGTGCCCCATTTTGGCTCCTCTATGAATTCCCCATTCCAGGTCTGTTATTAAAAAAAAAAAAACACATCCCTTCCCCAAAATCATTTGATCAGCAATCTAGATAGTCCAGTTCAGTCATGTTTTTTCTGTGTTGTCTATAGTTATCAAGTCATCCCAGTGGATGTGGCTGTTGCCAGTACTGAGGCTTTGATGAAAATGTGTGCTAAAAAGAAAGTTAAATTCAAATGAAACTGACCAACAAAGGAGATTACGTTTTTATATAATCATAGATAGTTCACAGTTTCCTGAATTATATGATATAAGTATATATGATCAGGTAACAGGAAAGAAACACAGATCCCACCTACCACAAAATCATATTATGAGTCTATAGAGGGAAAATGGAAATGGAAATTTCATATTGACTCCAAAAACTTCTATTGCTTTGATTATTCTTTTATAGTTGAATATAGCTGGATAAATAGCATGTTCTTTTCATTCACAATATTGACCTTACTGATTTCTGGGTAAAATAGTTGCTGCCAAATACATCTCATCAGTGTATTATGGAAACAAAACTTCTTTCAAGGTTATCTAATGTTTCCTATGTAGCATTCACAATATTCAGGACACAGATAATAATTGAATGTCAAACAGAAGAAAAGGCAATTAAAGACTGGGTCCAGAAATGATCAAGAGTCTCCCGTTACAGGATTATTTTGAACACACTAACGTAGAACATAAATAAAATTTTAAAAAGAAATTTCTAAGCCTCTACTTATAAAGATCAAAAGTTAACATACATTTGTTCAACCTGTAAAAAATAATTAGTCACAATAGGATGTCCTATTCTCATATTAAGACATTCTTTAGAAATGTATAGAAACGCCTAATCCAAGATTTTTGTTGTTGTTATTGTTGTTGTTATTGTGAGACTGGGTTTTGCTCTTGTTGCCCATGCTTGGAGTGCAGTGGCTCCAACTTGGCTTCACTGCAGGCTTCACCTCCCCAGCTCAAGCAGTTCTCCTGCCTCAGCCTCCCTAGTAGCTAGGATTACAGGCACCTGCCACCATGCCTGGCTAATTTTTTTGTATTTTTAGTAGAAACGGGGTTTCACCATGATGGCCAGGCTGGTCTCAAACTCCTGGCCTCTGGTGATCCACCTACCTTGAACTCCTGAAGTGCTGGGATTACAGGCATGAGCCACTGTGCTCAGCCAATTCATGATTTTTAGAGTTAAAATCACTTTATGCAATAATTGCAGATTACAAATGGAGTTTAAGAAGTTTGGAAAACTCACTTTCTAATGTAACTTTAAAATGCTCAGGGTTTTACAACTTTCAGACTAGTAACATTTAGGATTTTTAAATTTTTTAGCTGGAAAGCAAAAACTGGATATGTAATCTAGAGACACAAAGAAAAATATATTAAAAAACGAGCCTCATAGGGAATATAATACCACAATTGGTAGTATTTAAAAACAATCTTAGCAGTGATGGACATCACCTTTTGAAGAAGCGAACATCTGAAAAGGCAATGAGATCATCGAAGTTGAACTTAAGGGTAATACTTAAAAAGATTGTTGCTTGTAAAAAATTATTGTAGCATCAGTGGTCCCAGAATTGTAGAGGCAGCAAACACAGATCTCAAGCATATTTTCCCTACTGGGCTCTCTTGGGTTCCTACCCAAGTTCAAAGCCTTTGCTGTGAATTAGTAAAAATTTACTCTAGTGCTACTCATAATTCTATAGAGAAAACTTGTGGAGAGGAAGAGCAAATGATAGGCTATAATGTATACTTCCTACTTGTCAGCTCCTTAAGGGGAGGATCTATGTCACTTGCATCTCTGTGACAAGGCACAAACATGACTACAGTGCCTACTACTCATTTTGTAGTCAGTAAATTTGAAATGAGCTAATAACCAACTCCAAATAATTAGTTCTCAGAATAGTTGGTGATGGGCAGCGAAAGATTAACAAACCAGATAGAATTGCTCTGAACCACACGAATATTTGAGCCATAACCAAGTTGATTCTAGTTTGGTAACCACTGTAACTAACTGAACTCACCAGCCATCCCCACTGTTGTATAAGTGGTAGAAAATTAAATCTAATGAGAAGACAAGAGATTAAGAATTTGAACTAAAGAAACATTCAATAAACTTTTTTTTTTTTTAGCACAAATGATAGTCCGAATACTTTCTATGTGCTAGGATTAGCATTTAGCATTTTTATCTCTATTGCAACAAACTTGGGAAAATGATGCTGAGAAAGGTTCAAATATGTTCAAGATCACACAGCTTGTTAGCTTGTAATCAATAGAGCCATGATTTCCAAGCCAGTTGGTCTGAATCCCCAAGCCCAGCCTCTTTTCAGTAAACCATAAATGTTTCTAGAAAAAAAGAGAAAGAAAAATACATGCCAACTAGCTTAAGATAATGACTTCACATAGCCTTCAATAATTCTTCCTACATTTTAAAACATTAAAATACCTTGTTGGGAGATACAGTGATATTAAAGGGCACACTAATTTATATTTAGAATAATTACAATTTAATGTTATTTAAGATCTGTGAACAGTAAAGGAAGTCTGATGGCTCAGGGAACTGAGCCTCCATCAACAAATTTGAAAAATCTCTACTCAGAAAATACTACATCTAGAAATTCAATTTTGAATTGTATAAAAAATTCAAACAAACAGTTCTAATAACACAAACTATAATTTGGAAGGCAGAATTAACTAGAGAACCAAATATATTATATAAACTAAGCAAATTTACAGGAAACATTTAATAGTAATTTATATTATTGTATTAACTCTTTCTAACATTACTTCTTCCAAAAAAATTAAATTATATGTCAAGACATGGGTATCAGAAAACAGGTTCTAATTCTTAATTGCCCAGAGAAACAACTGCCAACAGAGTCACAGATGATTGACAATTAATTCACCTTCCATAATGCCACCAAAGTTTTTATAGGAGAATGTTTTCAGAAGTCATACTTTATATGAAAAAAGCCATTCATTAGTTGAATTTCAAAAGTTGCAAGAATGACTCTGTGTCACTATTGGTTGGTCCAGAGATCAGGTTTCTCAGTTTTTAAGTCTGCCTCCTGCTCAATCTTCTCACTCTGTATTTTGTACACCCTTACTACCCAAGAAGATTTTGGCCAGCTGGCTCACTTTCTACAGTTTATTTAAGAGATTTATAGGTATATTGAAAACGTTTTTACAAGCTATCAGTAACCTCATTTGAGAATCCTGTTCCACTTGTCAAAAACAATTTTAATTAAAGGGGTATTTGCAGATAGTTTCTTTTACACCTAAAGGTTTAAAACAGAGTTGAAAGTGTTTAAAGTGCTCATTGACCTTATAAAAACAATGCATTCTTTCCGTCATACTGACACATCTTATAGAATACCTTTTAGTTCTTTCTAAAATGTTAGTAGGATCTTGTCTAAATATTTAAAGTGTTGTGATTCTAAGAGTACTCAATGATGGTGCACTGATGAAAAATATGTTATGTTCCTTGACAAAGAAAATTTACTTGATCACCTTTTCAGCAACAATAACATATAAAATCTTCTAAGTTACCTTATTAAGTCATTTTTATTTTAATTTTTTTACTATTAGCTGGTTCTCCAAGCCTATAACAGTTCCGGACATACAGTAGGTCTTCAAAATATACCAAAAATAAAAATCTCTTTAAGGATTCCATCATATGAAGTCAGTCATAAAATATATCATCTAAAGCTAGGACATTTAAATGAAAGAAGGTGCTGTTAATTATTATGTCAAGAACACGGGTGTAGAAACCAGGACAATACCAGGTAAGCCAGGATATATGAATACCCAATCATAAGTTATTCTCATTTAATGTCAGTTTCTGACTGGGTAATATTACATAAATGGAACCCTATAGTTGATTTTTCAATGTCATAAAAATTCCCTGGAATTAACTTATGTAGCGGGCAAGCCTGAAATATAAATAGCACTATTCTTTAGAATAATTAGGCTCAATTCATCATTATTTAAAATATGTTGAAACTCATAATAAAGAAATATATATATGTATGTATTATATAAATATATAGATATAACTCATTAAAGTAAACCTAACAGTGTATAGGTTCTAATAATATTGGTTTCATAAAGTTTGTTCAAATGCTTCTTATTTGCAAAGTATTTTGAAGAGAGATTTTTAATTTAAAATTCATAGAAATAGTAAATCTATTTTTCATGAAAACTGATTTCCAATTAAGGAGATATTAAGATCATTCTCATTTTTCCCATTTTAGAAGAGAAAAACTTATACTTTCACTAGTAATTAACTAAACGACAGAAAACTGCCCATGTAAAAAATGATGAGAGTATTAAAATATCTAATTTTCATAGCACTGTTATGAATTTTAATTTTTATATTAAGCATATGTTCAACTCATATGATGAAAATACACACAAAAACATGAATCAATGAAAAATCTGCATTTGCTTCTGAAGGTTCTAAGGCTGTTATTAATATATATATAATGAAGATATAATGTATTTTATTGTAAAGGAAGACTAGTAGAATGTCCTGTGTAGCATAAAAATCATAAAACAAAATTGTTCCCACATTATTTTAAGCAGAAAATTCAACCAAATTTTTGAAAATCTAGATAAGACTTCCAGTTTAATAAAAGCCATAGAACAAATGGCCACTAAAAAAATTCCATGAAAAAAAAGTATTTTCCCCAATGAACAAGATAGTATTAGAAAATCTACAGCCTACAATTATTCAAGAGCATTTATAATTAAATTTCTAGAAAATTAATAGCAACGTGGTTTACCTAATTTCCCACTAACATTAAAAAAAAAAAAAGAAAAAATTCCCCGATCATGTGAGTAGGAACATGAAAGAAAACCACCTGTCCCTCCAGAACTGAGCCATGTTTGAGTTCTATTATTTTCAAGTTTATACCTAGTCCATTCTAACTAGAAGTTTCCAATAATGGCTTTTAAAAAAAGAAGAAATTGGAAGGTTATAAATGAAATACAATTCCTAACCTAACCCAGAAATAAATGTATTTAATATAGTTAGTTACTAAAGACTAATAATTTTAAAACCAATGAATCTAAACCAGATGAAGATAAAAAAAAAAAAAAGGCACTGTGAAAACAAGCAAACCAAAATACAAAAAAAATCTAAGACATGACTGGGGAAAAAAAAAAAAGATTCTGCCATTGGTGGAGGTTTCAGATACTGCTTTAAAAAAAGGAATCTCTGAGTGAAGTTGTAACTTTTAGTCAATAGTAATAAAAGCCACAGAAGAGGTGGTACAATCGGGTTTTAAAGAAAGGAGAAAAATATGAAATACTAAAGTGAGAATCAATTAGGAATTCTGAGGACTGCAAACATCCAAAGGCAAGTGATTAATCACTGCAACCCAATGTAACTGATATAGTTTTGGTGCTTTTCAGGTTTTTCTTTGGAACCAAACTCAGTTAAACAATAACTATTACATTTTTATAAAAGCTTAGCTTTCTGAATTCCTTCTTTAAGCAAAGAGTGAATTAGCAAACTCATACCAGAAAAAGAGAAAGAGAAAAAGTACCTCAAGCATACAGCAGTCTTCTGCCTGGCAAAGAGATGAATTAAACAAGACTCTCCCAAGAAGATTCGTATTGCAAGTAAGAGTTTTGGCCAATGTATTTCTTCTAGGTAATATATTTTGAATTCAGACAAAACATTCCAAGGCTTAATGATCAACACAACAAACCAAAGACAAGAGTTCCCTAAACATCAGACATGGTTATACTCAAACATAAACACTTAAATGCATCCGTGAGCTAAATATAAATATCTGAAGTAGCTGCTGTTTGGAGTTATCTGTCCAAATAAAAGCACAGGTAATTAAGGATTGCCTACATACACACTTTTCTTCCCTCCATTTGTTCAAATAAATTGAACAATCAACCCAGCTTACGACACTTAGAGTCAAGAAGAATTTTCTTTGCCAACCCAAGAAATGTAAGGCAGAGATCATCAGCAGTAGTGAGGTGATACTATTATTACTATCATTCATGTTATATTATCATTTTAAACTTAAAAACTATGGTAGAAATTCTACCAGGGCTGCAACTCTACCAAGATAAAAATACATAGTAAGTAATTTTCAGTATTAAGAGTCTCATCTTAATCTATTTTCTCTGAATTAGTAAAGCAAAAAAAAAAAAAAAAAAAATCAGAAAAATGGACTTAGCCTAAAAGCTTATATCAAAAAGTTTATGTGAGGCAACACGTTAATTAGCTAAATTTAGTCAATCCACAATGTATATTTACTTCAAAACATCATATTATACACAAGAAATACATACAATTTTATCTGTCAATTTAAAAACCACCACTTTTTTTTATCATTCTGGCTGTCAGTTTACTAAGTAATATAAATTCAGGGGTTGACAATTTATGTCTTTTCATAAAAAGTTAAATGTAAAAGAAAACTTCCAGATTTCATCATGATATCCAAATGCTTTAAAGTGAAGGAGTTCAGGGAACTTGACTCTACAATATGGCTCCCTGGTGTAGTGAGTATTTTTTTTTTCTTTAGTTGCATTAGCTACATTTTATTTTTTTTTATTATTATACTTTAAGTTCTGGGGTACATGTGCAGATCATGCAGGATTGTTACATAGATATACACATGCCATGGTGGAAAACACCACTTTTTAAGTAGCTATTGTCACCACCATCAATTTACAAATGATGAAACATACCCAAAATTTAAACCCTAACTTCAAACCTATTTCCCTTTCCACTTCAAAACATCCAATTCTTCTAGGCTAATATCTGAGAATAAATTTTCATATGTCTAAATTTCATAGTTCTCATTAGTACTAAAGCAACAGTGTGCTTATTTTCCCAACCTAGAGTCCCAGATGGATCCTACAAACTGAAGAACTAGAGACCTGGAGGAAGGGAGAGAACATGTGGGGGTGTGGTGTGTATAATATGTCTGGTATGTGTATATCTATACAGTTCTGAATGTGCTTTCCAATTTTAACTTCAATAATTGTTACAAAGATCACTGCATATCTGAGCTTTTTAGTCAGGAAGAGGAACATTATGAGAGAAAAAGGAAAAAATAAATAAAACTACTTTCCCCAATCAGCCTAGCTTATTTGTTCTCTACTATATATTTGACCCCTGGTTCAACCATGATTAATCTATATCTGGAGGTGATTAAAAAAAAATCTATCTTATCTATTAAAAACTAAATTGTCTTTTTTAAAGTATACTTATTCAAAGGATTATACACTCAGAAAATCAATGTTGTAAAGAGTCAAAGAGATCATTCAACCCCCAAGTTTGACAAATAAGAAAGCTGAAAGCCAGAGGGGAAAGTGACATGCTTGGTGTCAGATAGCTAATTAGCTAGTGGCAGAGTTAGGACTAGAACCCAGAAGTCCTAATTCTCAGTTCAGAACTCCTTCTGCTATAACATGCTTCCTCTTTATTAAAAAATCAAGGGAAATAATGCACTTTAAATCTGTCTTGGTATATAGTTAATTTTAGTCATCATTTTCCTCAGTTCATTTAAGAAGCAACATTAATTCTTTACTTAATTCAGCACTTTTCAATTTCCCATGTCTAACATGTAATCTAACAATGAAATGCTCTTCAAATAACAGAAGCAATCAATAGGAAACTATTTTGTGAAACACAACTTGTCAAATAATACTAACAATTTCAGGATAGAACCAGCATATTAATTTTCATATGTGCTAGTTTAGGGAGATTAACCATAGTTTAAATGATGTTTTTTCAGAAATAGCAAATCAGGATCTTTTATAGGGAAAATAGTTGCACACGGACTTTGAAAGACTTCAGTGCCCAACACTGATCAAATTTAACAGCTGACATATGGGCCACAAGAATCCTTGCATTTAATTTGCCCATGTATTTGAAAACCTGAGTGCTCAAGGGGCTCCCCAGATCCTAATTTCCTCTTAATAAGAGTAAGAGCTTATGTAAAATATAGTTATCTAAGTTCTTTGGAAACAAGGCATCAAGATGACAAGAAGTTATAATTTTAAAAAATTGATGGCATATTGGGAGTGCAGAACAACAGAAATGCAGAGTTTATGAAGACTTAACAGCCAAAATGAGGCCAGTGAGTCACGTAAGTATATAGTTAGTAAGGATTTGTTGGTATATAGAAAATGACAGAGAAGTAGAAAAAAAATGAAACTCAAAAAAACAGTATTATGCTCACCTTATAATTTATAAGTTGTTTAGGAAGAGCTATTAAAAGCATATAAAATATTTTATTATCTATGAAGATACAGAGTGCAAGTTTTCTGGAATGCAAGTCAGGAGATCTGGGTTCTAGTTTCAATTTTGCCACCTTGTACAAGTAATTCTCTGGGCTTCCATTTACCTACCTGTAATGAGAGGTTGAACTATATAACCTATAAGGATACTTCTATTTGTGGGTTAAAATGCTAGACATTTTTTTTAGTGTGGGCTCTCTGCAATATTAAAAATGTATGAATGTCATTCAATGTTTACTATGCCTGTAAAGATCATTAATATTTTGGTAGCATGAGAAAAAAAAAAACCACGTTACTGAGAATGGTAAATGTAAACATGTTGTGTGTATATATATACATATATACGTTTATTAGGTTAATATATGTTAATGTAAAACTAGCATTAATTTTTCAGACATGACTTTTTTGTTAATTGTAAGAGTATTCTGAATTTTATTTTATTTTATTTTATTTTTTATTTTTTTTTTTTTTTGAGACGGAGTTTCGCTCTTGTTACCCATGCTGGAGTGCAATGGCGCGATCTCGGCTCACCGCAACCTCCGCCTCCTGGGTTCAGGCAATTCTCCTGCCTCAGCCTCCTGCGTAGCTGGGATTACAGGCGCGCGCCACCATGCCCAGCTAATTTTTTGTATTTTTAGTAGAGACGGGGTTTCACCATGTTGACCAGGATGGTCTCGATCTCCTGACCTCGTGATCCACCCGCCTCAGCCTCCCAAAGTGCTGGGATTACAGGCTTGAGCCACCGCACCCGGCTTAGTATTCTGAATTTTAAAGGCCAATTTCTTTTACATTATAACTAATATCAATTTGGCCAACAAACTCACTAATTCACAAAATATGTTTTTATATCTTTATATTTTTAAAAACTCTATTGAAATAAAAACAGAATACAGAAGGTGAACTTACATCATTCTATAAATGAGGAAATATAACCTTCAATTATTTGATTTCTTACAGTTTCATATGTAAATTCAGTGAGTTTTGTTTCATATTTTAATAATAATCAGACTGAGGAAGAAATATGGTAAAGTGTTTAAGAGGATGGGTTCTAGAGCCAGATTCCCCAGTTTAAAACCTTAGCTCTACCACTTCCTAGAGCAGTAACTTTGGTCTTGTTGTTATCTGGTGTAAAATTGGAATAGTGATAGAATGTTGTATAGATCAAGTGAGTTAATACAAGTTAACACATGTGAAGCACTTAGAACAGTTGCCTTCACATAGGGAGCACTCAATAAATACTTGCCATTATGATCATATGATGTCTACATTAAAATCTATTTTAGAGTCTTAAGTATGAAGAACAAAAGTTGCGTAATATAGAAATATGATTTATTTTATCCTGTTTAATAAATTTCCATAATCACAGACACTTTTATTGACTAGAAACTACCACTTTATCCCAACCTCTGTAAAGTTGGACATTCAGGCATGGTACATATGATCATGTCACTCCCCAGTTTAAACTCTTCAAAGGCTCTATGCTAATAAAGTCCATACTTTCCAACATGATATACATAGCACTTTATGACTTTGCCCTTACTTGCCCATCTCACCTCATCTAACTTTTGACATACAGCTTTAGCATGCACTCACTCCAACTACAAATACGCGCGCGCGCGCACACACACACACACACACACACACACACACACTATTTTCACTGAAAACATAAAATGCCCCAGAAAATTCATTTCTCTCTCATGCTTCTGTGTCTTACCCACGCTATTCACACTGCCCAAAACACTCTTCTACTCATCTTTCCAAATGTTAGTACTATTTTAAAAGTGAGAAATTAAGAAGAAACCAAAAGCTTATCAATAGAAGAATGAAGTATTATTTATTGATAGTCAGGAATATTATGCAGACAGATGAAAAGAACTGATGAAACTGATGAAAAGAACAAATTCATTTATTTAACAAATATTTATTGAGCATAATTTTATGTACTGTTCTAGATTCTGGAGGTTACTGAACAAAATAAACAAAAATCTTATCGCTAAGAATGAGGTATAGTCTGTACTAAGGTTTTTTGGGAAAAGAAAAAAAAAAGAAAGTTGCATAACACATTTTTATTTAAAAAATCTAATTTTTATAAAACGAAAATATGTATAGGAATGTGTTGCATAAACAACAGAGCATCAAAAGTGATAATCTGTGGGATGTGCAATAAGGCCAGTAGAGACAAAGGAAGGGGAAAATTTTATTTATTCTTTATATACTTCTATATTGATATTATATAATAGTCTATATTGATAAACAATATTTACAATTTTTGAAATCATTAAGATGTTTCTTGCTCAAGGCTAACTAATTATTTCTCCCCAACATAAAAGCATTATTTCTACTAAAGGTCACTTAAAGAAAGTTAAGGAAATAGAATTTGAAGTAAAAAGATATTTAAGAAAATAAATTTACTTTTATTTGATATTTTGAATAATTGTGTAGACTTTTTAAAAATAAGCAAACATTTAATTTTGTGGGAAGAGAATGTCTCTTTCCTTCATCAGTATTACATACACATCTATCATTTGACTTTCATACCTTCAACTGTCATGTACTCCAAAACGGATTTGGGACACTATTAGGGTATGAATATAATGTAGTAATACAACTAAATTATATGTATAAAACTATTTTTTCTAACAATACTATAATTTTTTCTGTCTTTTTCACTGTATTGATATTTTCTTTAATTGTACAAAAGCAATGGTGAGTGAAATTGCTGGTGCTTTCACACAAATTAAGGCACACAACTGTACCAGTCTTTGAAATCTGAGTTGACTGCTTTTTTTAAAAATAGAACACAATTTTTACTTGAAAAAATTACTGACAAAGAGTGATTATTAAGATTTGAATTATTAACAGATATTTTCCCAAAAATGAAACAAAGCGAGATTTTCCCTTGAAGGAAAACAACTAACTGCATTTGTTTGTCAATGATAGAATCTGAGCTTTCTAATTAGCAAATATAGTATTAATGGATGTGATGTTTTTGCATTGTATCATGAAAAATGCCAACATCTGGAAGTTCTATATAACCCAGAGATCTAACATCTTCCAAATGATTAACACAAAATGTTACAAAATCATGCAATGACAAAAGATCTATTCAAAGTGCAAGTCAGATCAATGGATTTTAATATCATATAATAAAATATGAAGATTCATTATATTTCAGATTTCACATCATCATTAATCGTTATACTACTTGTAAATTTTGATATAATGTTGAAGAATATCCACAATTATCTCAAAAGCCATTAAAATATTTCATTTTCTAAATACATATATGTGTGGACTTCATACACTTCAACCAAAACAACATGTTACAACAGACTGAATGCAGAAGCATACATGGGAATCTATCTCCTCTTAAGACCGAGATTTAAAAAAAAAATGTATATATATATGTATTTTTTTATTGCATTTTAGGTTCTGGGGTACATGTGCAGAACATGCAGTATTGTTGCATAGGTACATACATGGCAATGTGGTTTGCTACCTCCATCCCCATCACCTATATTTGTCATTTCTCCCCATGTTATCCCTCCTCAAGTCCCTACTCCCACTGTGCTTCCACTAGTGCCCCCCAACAGACCTCAGTGTGTAACACTCCCCTCTCTGTGTCCATGGGTTCTCATTGTTCAACACCCGTATATGAGTAAGAACACGCAGTGTTTGATTTTCTGTTCCTGTGTCAGCTTGCTGAGAATGATGGTTTCCAGGTTCATCCATGTCCATACAAAGGACACGAACTCATTGTTTTTTATGGCTGCATAGTACTCCATGATGTATATGTGCCACATATACATCTATCCACTGTATATTTCCCTGTCCACTCTATCATTGATGGGCATTTGGGTTGGTTCCAGGTCTTTGCTATTGTAAACAGCGCTGCAATGAACATACTGTGCATGTGTCCTTATAATAGAACAATTTATAATCCTTTGGATATATACCCAGTAATGCGATTGGTGGGTCAAATGGAATTTCTATTTCTAGGTCCCTGAGGAATCGTCACACTGTCTTCCACAATGGTTGAACTAATTTACACTCCCACCAACAGTGTAAAAGTGTTCCTATTTCTCTACATCCTCTCCACCCATCTGTTGTCTCCAGATGTTTTAATGATCACCATTCTAACTGGCATGAGATGGTATCTCAATGTAGTTTTGATTTGCATTTCTCTAATGACCAGCGACGATAAGCATTTTTCATATGTTTGCTTGCCTCATATATGTCTTATTTTGAAAAGTGCCTGTTCATATCCTTTGCCCACTTTTGAATGGGTTTGTTTATTTTTTTCTTGTCAATCTGTTTTAGTTCTTTGCAGATTTTGGATATAAGTCCTTTGTCAGAGGGGTAGATTGCAAATATTTTTTCCCATTCTGTTGATTGCTGGTTCACTCTAGTGATTGTTTCTTTTGCTGTGCAGAAGCTCTGGAGTTCAATTAGATCCCATTTGTCGATTTTGGCTTTTGTTGCCAATGCTTTTGTTGTTTTAGTCATTAAGTCCTTGCCTATGTCTATGTCCTAAATGGATTTGCCTAGGTTTTCTTCTAGGGTTTTTATGGTGTTAGGTCTTATGTTTAAATCTTTAATCCATCTGCAGTTAATTTTAATATAAGATGTCAGGAAGGAGTCCAGTTTCTGCTTTCTGCACATGGCTAGCCAGTTTTCCCAACACCATTTACTAAACAGGGAATCCTTTCCCCATTGCTTGATTTTGTCATGTTTGTCAAAGATCAGATGGTTGTAGATGTGTGGTGTTGCTTCCAAGGCCTCTGTTCTGTTCCATTGGTCTATATCTCTGCTTTGGTACCAGTACCATGCTGTTTTGATTACTGTAGCCTTGTAGCATAGTTTGAAGTCAGGTAGCCTGATGCCTCCAGCTTTGTTCTTTTCACTTAGAATTGACTTGGCTATGTGGGCTCTCTTTTGGTTCCATATGAAGTTTAAAGTGGTTTTTTCCAACTCTGTGAAGAAGGTCATTGGTAGCTTGATGAGGATAACATTGAATCTGTAAATTACTTTGGGCAGCATGGCCATTTTCACGATAATGATTCTTCCTAACCATGAGCATGGAATGTTTCTCCATCTGTTTGTGTCCTCTCTTATATCCTTGAGCAGTGGTTTGTAGTTCTCCTTGAAGAGGTCCTTTACATCCTTTGTCAGTTGAATTCCTAGGTATTTTATTCTCTTTGTAGCAATTGTAAATGGCAGCTCATTCTTGATTTGGCTCTCTTTAAGTCTGTTATTGGTGTTTAGGAATGCCTGTGATTTTTGCACATTGATTTTGTATCCTGAGACTTTGCTGAAGTTGCTTATCAGTTTCAGGGGATTTTGGGCTGAGACGATAGGGTCTTCTAAATATACAATCGTGTCATCTGCAAATAGAGACAATTTGACTTCCTCCTTTCCTAATTGAATACCCTTTATTTCTTTTTCTTGTCTGATTGTTCCGGCTAGAACTTCCAATACTATGTTGAATAGGAGTGGTGAGAGAGGGCATCCTTGTCTAGTGCCAGATTTCAAAGGGAATGCTTCCAGTTTTTGCCCATTCAGTATGATATTGGCTGTGGGTTTGTCGTAAATAGCTTGTATTACTTTGAGATACATTCTGTCAATGCCTAGTTTATTGAGTTTTTAGCATAAAGCACTGTTGAATTTTGTCGAAGGCCTTCTCTGCATCTATTGAGATAATCATGTGGTTTTTGTCTTTGGTTCTGTTTATGTGGTGAATTACGTTTATAGACTTGCGTATGTTGAACCAGCCTTGCATCCCTGTGATGAAGCCTACTTGATTGTGATGGATAAGCTTTGGGATGTGCTGTTGCAATCAGTTTGCCAGTATTTTACTGCAGATTTTTGCACCTATGTTCATCATGGATATTGGTCTGAAATTTTCTTTTCTTGTTGAATCTCTACCGAGTTTTGGTAACAGGATGATGTTGGTCTCATGAAATGATTTGGGGAGGATTAACTCTTTTTGAATTGTTCGGAATAGTTTCAGGAGTTGTACCAACTCCTATTTGTATGTCTGGTATAATTTGGCTGTGAACCCATCTGGACCTGGGCTTTGTTTGGTTTGTAGGCTATTAATTGCTACCTCAACTTCAGCCCGTGTTATTCTTCTACACATGGTTTCAACTTCTTCCTGGTTTAGGCTTGGGAGGGTGCAAGTGTCCAAGAATTTATCCATTTCTTCCAGGTTTACTGGTTTATATGCATAGAGTTGTTTGTAACAATCTGTGATGGTGGTTTGTATTTCTGTGGAATCTGCAGTGATATCCCCTTTATCGTTTTTTATTGCAACTATTTGATTCTTCTCTCTTTCCTTTCTTATTAATCTGGCTAGTGCTCTATCTATTTTGTTGATCTTTTCAAAAAACCACCTCCTGGATTTATTGATTTTTTTGAAGGCTTTTTTTGTGTTTCTATCTCCTTCAGTTCTGCTATGATCTTAGTTATTTCTTGTCTTCTGCTAGCTTTTGAGTTTTTTTTATCTTACTCCTCTAGCTCTTTCAATTTTGACCATATGGTGTCGATTTTAGATCTTTCCTTGCTTCTCATGTGGGCATTTATTGCTATATATTTTCCTCTAGACACTGCTTCAAATGTGTCCCAGAGATTCTGGTACGTTGTGTCTTCATTCTTGTTGGTTTCAAAGAACAGCTATATTTCCACCTTTATTTTCTTGTTTATTCAGTCAATATTCAAGAGCCAGTTGTTCAGTTTCCATGAAGCTGTGCAGTTCTGAATTAGTTTCTGAATTCTGAGTTTTAATTTTATTGAACTGTGGTCTGAGAGACTGTTTGTTATGATTTCCATTCTTCTGCATTTCCTGAGGAGTGATTTACTTCCAATTATGTGGTCAATTTTATAGTAGGTGTCATGTGGTGCTGAAAAGAATGTATATTCTGTGGATTTAGGGTGGCGAGTTCTTTAAATGTCTATTAGGTTTGCTTGGTCCAGGTCTGAGTTCAAGTCCTGGATATGCTTGTTTATTTTCTCTCTCATTGATCTATCTAATATTGACAGTGGAGTGTTAAAGTCTCCCACTATTATTGTGTGGGAGTCTAAGTCTCTTTTTAGGTCGTTAAGAACTTGCTTTATGTATCTGGGTGTTCCTGTATTGGGCACGTATATATTTAGGATCATTAGCTCTTCTTGTTGCATTGATCCTTTTACCATTATGTAATCCCTTTCTTTGTCTCTCTTGATCTTTGTTGCTTTAAAGTCTATTTTATCAGAGACTATGATTGCAACTCCTGCTTTTTTTTTGCTCTCCATTTGCTTGGTACATCTTCCTCCATCCCTTTATTTTGAGCCTATGTGTATCCTTGCATGTAAGATGGGTTTCCTAGGTATGGCACACCAATGGCTTTGTATCCAATTTGCCAGTCTGTGTCTTTTGATTGGGGCATTTAGCCCATTTACATTTAAGGTTAATATTGTTATGTGTGAATTTGATCCTGCCATTTTGATGCCAGCTGGTTGTTTTGCCCATTAGTTGATGCAGTTTCTTCATTGGGTGAATGCTTTTTACCATTTGGCTGTTTTTGGAGTGGCTGGTACTGATTGTTCCTTTTTATGTTTAGTGCTTCTTTCAGGAGCTCTTGTAAAGCAGGCTTGCTGGTGACAAAATCTCTCAGCAATTGCTTGTTTGTAAAGGATTTTATTTCTCCTTCACTTATGAAGCTTAGTTTGACTAAATATGAAATTCTAGGTTGAAAGTTCTTTAAGGATGTTGAATATTGGCCCCCACTCTCTTCTGGCTTGTAGGGTTTCTGCTGAGAGATCTGCTATGAGTCTGATGGGCTTTCCATTGTGGGTAATCTGACCTTTCTCTCTGGCTGCCCTTAGCATTTTTTCCTCCATTTCAACCCTGGTGAATCTGACGATTATGTGTCCTGGGGTTCCTCTTCTTGAGGAATATCTTTGTGGCGTTCTCTGTATTTCCTGGACTTGAATGGTGGCCTGCCTTGCTAGGTTGGGGAAGTTCTCCTGGATAATATCCTGAAGAGTGTTTTCCAGCTTGGATTCATTCTCTCTGTCACAGTCAGTTACACCAATCAAACGTAGATTAGGTCTTTTCACATACTCCCATATTTCTTGGAGGCTTTGTTCATTTCTTTTTATTCTTTTTTCTCTAATCTTGCCTTCTCATTCTATTTCATTGAGTTGATCTTCAATCTCTGATATCCTTTCTTCTGCTTGGTCAATTTGGCTATTGAAGCTTGTATATGCTTCATGAAGTTCTCATGTTGTGTTTCTCAGCTCCATCAATTCATTTATATTCCTCTCTAAGCGGTTTATTCTTGTTAGCATTTCATCAAACCTTTTTTCAAGATTCTTAGTTTCTTTGTATTGGGTTAGAATATGTTCTTTTACCTCAGAGAAGTTTGTTATTACCCACCTTCTGAAGACTGTTTCTGTCAATTCATCAGACTTGTTCTCCATTCAGCCTTGTTCCCTTGCCGTTGAGAAGTTGTGATCCCTTGTGGGAGGAGAGGCAACCTGGTTTTGGGTATTTTCATTCTTTTTGCACTGGTTTCTTCCCATCTTTGTGGATTTATCTACCTGTGGTCTTTGTGGTTGGTGACTTTCAGATGGGGTCTCTGAGTGGACGTCCTTTTTGTTGCTGATGAAGTTATTTCTTTCTGTTTCTTAGTTTTCCTTCTAACAGTCAGGCTCCCCTGCTGTGGACTGCTGGAGGTTCACTCCAGACCCTACTTGCCTGGGGATCACTTGCAGTGGCTGCAGAAGAGTAAGGGTTGCTGCCCATTTCTTCTTCTGAAATCTTGGTCCCAGAAGGATACCCACCAGATGTCAGCCTTAGCTCTCCTTTATGAGGTGTCTCTTTGGTTATATGGGAGTTGGGGAGTTGCTTGAGCAGACAGTCTGTCCCTTATAAGAACTCAAATACTGAGCTGTGAGCTCCATTGTTCTGTTCAGAGCCACGGGGCAGTTATGTTTAAGTCTGCTGCAGCGGAAGTCATAACCACTTTTTTCTTCCCAGGTGCTCTGTCCCAGGATGGTGGGGCTTTATTTATAAGTTCCTGTCACTCTGCTGCCTTTTTTCAGAGATGCCCTGCCCAATCAGGAGGCAGCCTAGTCACAGTCTGCCAGCAGAGGCATTGCTGAGCTGCTGTGGGCTCTGCCCTATTGCTGTGTGAACTTCCTGGCAGTTTTGTTTATAGGGGTATAGTTAGAACTGCCTCAGTAATGGCAGTCTGACTCAGTAATGGCAGACTGCCTCAGTAGTGGTGGACTGCCTCGGTAATCGTGAACGCCCTCCCCCCACAGAGTAGGACCATCCCCAGTCCAGCTGTGCTTGCTGTGAAACTCTCAATTCAGAGTGTTTCAGATTGCTGGTCTTTGTGGGGGTGGGGCCAGCTGAGCCAGATCACTTGGTCTTTGTGGGGGTCGGACCAGCCAGATCACCTGGCTCCCTGTTTCAGTCCTCTCTTTTTCAGTTGATTGGGTGACTCTGTCTCCCAGGTATTTTAGTCGCCAGTTGAAATGGTGCCCGGATTTGCATGAGTTTTTATGCAGAGACCTGCTGCACCAGCTGAAACAGCCATGCTGGAGTCTTGTGGCACTTTTCTATCTGGGAATCTCCTTCTCTGTGGGCAGTGAAAATTCATTTGGAAATGTGGTGATCACTCACCCTCTGTGTTTTCACTGGGAACTACAATCCAGAGCTGTTCCTATTCAGCCATCTTGGATCAGTCCAAGATTTTAAAAATTTATGAAATTGTAACACAATGCCACTCTTCTCATAAAATTATTTTTTGTAAAAGTATGTTGTCTTAGCAATACACTTATTGTTATTTTAAACAGATTAGTATTTCAATTTTTCTCAGTTTTAATTTCTAATACTATCAATATCAGTGGACAAAAGCTATAAAACTGAAAGCTCTTTGGGGGTCTTTGTTAGCTTTTAAGAGTATTAAAAACAACCTAAAGGTATGAGAACTACTGCCCTATATGTAAGTGATTCTGAGTTACTAGTCTGACTAGGCTGTATGCAAACTGAGTTAACTGCTTCCCTAATTCTAAGACATACTAGGCACTCAAATATGTATGAAATGTAAATGATCCTCAAGAATACTGGGCCAGGCAGGGTGGCTCATGCCTGTAATTCCAACATTTTGGGAGGCTGAAGTTGGAGGGTCACTTGAGCTCAGGAGTTGGAGACCCACCTGGACAACTTGGCAACACCCAGTCTCTACAAAAATACACGAATTAGCCAGGCGTGGTAGTGAATACCTGTCCGCAGCTACTGGGAGAGGAAGATGGGGAGCTTAGGCACAAGAATCCTTTCAGCCTGTAAAGTGGAGGCAGTAGTGAGCCAAGGTCACACCACTGCACTCCAACCTGGGTTACAGAGTGAGACTGTTCTCAAAAAAACAAAAAAACAAAAACTTATATATACATATATTTTTTTCTGGAAAAAATAAATACATTTTTGAATAAATGAAAAATGTGAGTTTTTAATTTAGAACTGAGTTGGAAAACTAGCTTCAATACTTACTAGGCTTTTCAGTTTGGGATAAATTATTATTCCTTTTTCTGAGTCTTAAGTTTCTCCATATATAAAAGTAAGATTTATAGTATCTATTCAACATAATTGCTATTAAATATGTTTTCAATATCGTTAATAAGACAGTACATGGAGAAAGTGAAACCCACATATACTACTGATGGGAATGTAAAATGGTACAGCTGCTTTGGAATACAGTCTATCAGTTCCTCAAAAGGTTAAACACAGAGTTACTAGATGACCTAGCAATTCTATCTCTAGGTATTTATACCAAAAAGGAATAAAAACATACATCCACATAAAATTTTATACACAAGTGTTCATAGCAACACTATTCATAATAGTAAAAAAAAAAAAAAGGAAACAACCAATGCTCATCAACTGATGAAAGGATAAATAAAATGTGGCATATATCCATAGAGAGTAATATTATATGGCAAGAAAAAAAGGAATGAGGTACTGATACATGCTACAACATGAATGAGCCTGGAAAACATTGTAAGCTAAAGAAGCCAGTGAAGAAAGACCACATGTATAATTCCATTCATATGAAATGTCCAGGATAGGCAAATCTATAGAGATACAAAGTAAATTAGCGGTTGTTTAGGGATGGAGAGTTGTGATGAAATGAGGGGTGACTGCTAAAGGGGAAGAAATTTCTTTAAGGGTGATGTACATATTCTAAAATTGTTCATGGCAGATGAATCTTTTGGTCTTGCAGTATAAACTAACTAGAACTTCCATTCAGGAGCAGTTACAATAGATGGAGAGAAGTCAGAATAAGAAGGCAGAATAAAAGTAACTACTCAAAACAGCATTCTCTCATACTCACAAGTTTCTTATGCATCTCTCCAACTCACTACATTTAACCAATCATTCAATAAATACAATTTACCTTGGGTCAAGTAGTAAACAAACACACACTATTTTCATGCAACTTACTTTCTAGTGGAGGAATTCAGACAATAAATACAAGAAATGACCAATTAAAGGGATAGTAAGAGATAGTAAATGCTATAGAAAAAAACAGAGCTGAATAGGTGAAAGAGGTTCTAATTTTAAGCAGGATGGTCAAGGTAGTTCTCCCAAAGAAAAGGACATTTCAGCAAGAATTTGAAGGAGCTTAAAACGTGATCCATGAGAATACTTAGGAGTAGAATTCTAAGAATGAAAAATAAATGCAAAAGCCCTAACGTGGTAACTCTTTGGGAAGAATCAGTAGGTAAACATACCAAACACAGACACACACAGACACACACACACACACACACACACACACGCAAAGGGGAGAGTAACAGAAAATGAAATCAAAGTGGTAAAAGGAGACTGACCATATGTATCTTGATAGGATGTTTAGGGCTGTCATAAGGACTTTGGCCTTTACTTATATTAATATAGGGATGTGTTAGAAGGTTTTACAGCAATGGAGCAATGTGACTTAACATTTTTAAAAGGTTAGTCTGGCTTCAGTGTGAAAAACAGACTGTGGAGACAAGGGAGAAAGCAGGGATTTAATTAAGCTAGGAGGCTTTTACAATAATCCAAGTAAGAAAGATTAATGGCCTGGACCAAGGTGATGGCAGTGGCAAATTTAAGCTGGATAATTTGAGGAGAGTTAAATTTTTAAAAAACTGTTTACAAAAATATGGGGCAAAGTTTAAGGAAAACAAAAAGGGATAATACTGTATCCAGGAGATAGTTATAGGAAGAAGCTGTTCATTATATCCAGGCTTAAAGGTTAAGATGAGAGAATGGTTCCTGGAACCTGGAGAATGTAGTTGTATGAAGAGGGCCATGAAAGGGTTACAACCAGTCTATAGTAATCTGGCAAGAAAAGATCTAAGACCAGGGAGGAGACACTGACACCACTCTTCTGTTCTCCACAGTGTCTCACATTGATTGAACCCAACTGGAAGTCAAAGAGGAAGGGAAATCACTAACACTGTCCATAAAAGTTGAGCTCCTAGAGCACAGAGCAAGTTTAGAAGGATTAAAAGAGGAACAAATGGAAAATATGTACCAGAGTGAGACATCAAAGTTGATTTCCAAGTTTTTTACTTGAGCACCTAGTACAGAGTTGCCATTATTGAGATGAGAAAGATTTTAGATGTGGTAGATTTGGGAAAGAAAATCAGGAGTTCCCTTTTAGACATGTTAAAACTTTCCAGTTTCCAAGTAGAAATGTACAGTAGAAAAATAAGTATATAAATTTAGAGCTCAAGAAAGAGGTCTGGGCTAGAAATATAAATACTAACCCTAGTTGTCACGGGCTTAAAACATGAGAGAAATGTGACGCTGATCAATAAATGCAAATGATTCTTCAAGAGATAATTTTTTTTACTTAATTGGGGAAAAATTAAATAATAATTGAACCAATTCCTCTTTAGCATCCTCTGAAGCATGAATTTATATATACATATTTGTGTATACTATTATAGGCTATGGACGCCTTATGTATATGGACCATTTCTTTATCATCTTTGTATTCCTATTACCTAGCATATGAAAGCCTCTTAAAAAGCTTGCCAGACGATTGGAGTTAATGAAAATATAAACAAATGAAAATAGGGTTGGGATTTGTAGAGTACGCCCTAGGTGCTATCTAAAATGGCACATTAATGCAATAATTTTTGCTTTTGTAACAAGAACCTCCTCCACTTGACTGTCTAAAGATTTTGGTACCCTCACCAATCCTGTGACAAGAAGTCAGAAAAAGGCCAACAGACACGCTGTAAACAGATACGAGGCCTAGGCAAGCTATAAAACTTCTCTAAGCGAAGCAAAAAGTGGCATGGATAGTCTGAGAAAAGCTGGTAGCTCCAATACCAGAAGATGATGACAAGTCACATTTATCCAGCTGTCTCCTGTGCGTCTGAGGCAGAGCTTGCTTTTATTTTTTTATAATTTAATCCACTAAATTTAGTGTTTATCAAGTCAATACATGTTTTTGCACTATTACTACATGAGTTTATAAGAAAATATCTATGGTATTTTTTACATGTTTTTAGTTTATATAAATTTTATCATGTACTAGATATATAATTTTGTGTCTTTTTCATTTAATATTATGTTTTAAAATCTACACATGTTGATATGTATAACTCTTGCTTATTTGACTGCTTCTTTATTTTTACTCCTATTATAAACAATGCTATAGCGAATGTTCTTGTACATGTACAAAAGTTTATTTAGGATATAACTGTATAACTATAAAAGTTGCATTGCTAATTCATAGACTATGTGCATCTTCAACTTCGCTAGATATAGCTAACCTTTTCTCAAAGCAGCTTTATAAACTTAGACTCTCACAGGTAGTTTATGACAATCCCAGCTCCTCACACTTAATAGTTTTCTAATCTGATGGATGCAAAATTGTATCTTATTGTTTCTTTAATTTGTATTTCCCTATTCTTTGGTCATCCTCTTCTGCAAATTGCCTATTTAATTTTGAGCAAGTTTGAATCTCACAAGCTATTTCCATCACATGGATTTTGGTTCCATGATGTTAAAGGCCAGGTCTGTTTGTTCAACTATCTTCATGCCAAAGCCAAAAAGCAGAACTCTGAACAAAGAGAATTTTGAGGTTTCCTTGCAGAAGCCACAAAACATAACAGTGGTGACTCTCAAGAGATCTTGAGATGATCTTTTTTAAAATCTCCCTCTCATCTTAATCCTGAACTTTTGTACCTTTGGTTAGTTTGATTCCTGGACCTCAAATCTAGCATAAATGACTCTAGGGTGGCACATGGAGCTAGATACTAGGAAGGTGTCAGAATGCTAAAAATGTCTCAATTTTATGCCCAGAAAGTCTAGCTGGCATGGGTTTAGTATATTAGGGAAAATATTATATACTAAATTATAAATGCAAATAGTTATCTTTTTTCTCTTATAATTTTATTTACTTTGAAAGGATAAAACTAATATTTTACTTCTTGTTTAGTATTTTCCTTAGCATGTCTAAATCTCTCTGTCTGCCTCTCTCTATCTCTCCCTGTATATGTTTTTGCATCTCTCTGATACCTAAACACACAAAATCTGTATTAAACACAATGAAGAGTGCATGCATAAAAACGTGAGTATTAAATACAATGAAAAATAGCACTTAAGAAGCTGCCTTGTTGACAGTTTGATGAAGGAAAGATAGAAGGATCAACTTTTCCATTACCCATCAGTGGAGATGAGAAAATTTCAAGTAACTCACAAAAACTGATATGCTTTACCAACTACACAGTATACATGTGAGAAAAATAGATTTTAATATAGTTTCAGCAGTTCTGTACATAAGTTATGATCCATTCCCACAGGATTTTAATACATCTTCCTCAGTAAAGAAAAAAAGCCTATACGTATTGCAACAATATACAAATCAGTAATAAAAATTATGAACACCAATTTCAAAACTAACTTCATTTAAAAGAATTCTTCCATCAAATTTTTTTTTCAGAAAGCTCACTAAATTTGACATAATATTTCTTGGCTTTTTAAAAGTACGGTCTCATAAAGATACCTTGTTATAGATACTTGTAGATTCTACATTTGATAGCATTAGAACTCCCCAAAAGGCTTAGCCTTTTATGGGTATTAAAATACAGAAGAACACTGTCCAATAGCACTTCCTATGATAATGGAAATGTGCTACATCTTTGCTTCCTAATATGATAGCCACTAATCAGATATGTTAAGCAAGCATTTAAAATGCAGCCAATGGGCCGGGTGCAGTGGCTCACACCTGTAATCTCAGCACTTTGGGAGGCTGAGGTGGGCAGATCGCAAGGTCAAGAGATCGAGACCATCCTGGCCAACATGGTGAAACCCCTTCTCTACTAAAAATACAAAAATTAGCTGGG